>NC_056747.1:522977829-523202829 GCF_019279795.1 Protopterus annectens | reverse complement strand
TTATGGCAAAGAAGTACTTTATTGGAAAGTGAAAATTTCACAACCCACCAAATATGGCTCAGTTATTGGGATTATTTAGAGACTTGACAGTATGAACTGATAAATGTTCTGGGATCATCTAGTAAAAGCATTATGCAGAAGTGGAACTCTGAGATTTATTAGTGTCAGAAGTTAATTGTCATGCAACAGCAACATGTTAAAGTTTTAAAGGAATGTAAATAGAATACTGATGGAAATTTGTAAATACTGGTAACTAGGCTGTGGATCTATGCCAGTTTATCGGAAAACCACATTGTCAAAACCCATAATCTTGAAACCACATGGTCAACAATGTAGTTAATTGAAAAACTAATGTAAAGCCACACAAAACCTGCCAACAACACAGTGTTTTTACAGGGTGCATGCCCTCCTGCACCTCCTACACCCCTTGTTAATTATTTTTACCAACTCCGAGAGCACACTACAGTGGAGAAAAGGGCAAATTTCCTGATCCCTACTGTACCACAATCTCAGTTGACAAACCAAATTTTCGACCGTATTGGTTTAAACAATTTGATCTTTCAGCAAATTAAGATAGACTCCTAGCTGCTGTGTCACACATTAGCTAGTGATACATTATGCATTTAAGTTTTTTAAAAGTAGATCAGACAGTAGCCAGTGTAGTTTGAAGCACACCAAGCATGCGGACTGCACGAATGATGTGAAGACTCTCTAATTTAGTTGGCAAATGACTACTAAAACATTGCCTCCTTAAAAAGACAAAAAAAGAAAAGAAACAGACATGAATATTTTGCATAAATGTATACATTTATATGTAGTAAGGCACTAACAGAAATATTCCTGTTGTCTGTATCCCCTTACTACATATATCTTTTACACTATAAATATTTTTCTCTGTCATGCCGTTGTTTACATTCCATGTAGTATAATTAATATTTTTCAACATTCCAGTTACACATAAAAGTCCTGTGTTGGTTTTCTTTAATGCCTTGGTTCTGTAGAGGGCTTGATTTTTCATAATCATTGTTCTCTACCATTTACCTATGATCACATGTTTTTTTTTTCTCCAGTGAACAGTTACTATTATTATGCTTTTCATTGCAGCCATCAATGTATAGCTCTTGCACAGGTCTTTTTAGGATTCTAATGTAGAACCAAATTAGTATTATAGTTGCCTTAAAAATGCATACATATCCTCCCTTGTTCTCATATGTTTCTGCAACATAGGTTATTAATATTCTAAGTTTCAAAGCTGTGAATTCTAAATTCCTGTGTTCTACATGTAAAACTCCAAATTAAGTTCCAAATTCTAAGTTCCAGATTTGAATACCCAGATTGTAAGCTGTACATTCAAAGTTTTAAGTTCCAGAGCTCGAAATTCTAAGTTCTGTATTCTGTCTTCTATAGTTTGAAATTCTGAGTTCCAGAATTCCAGATTGTAAGCTCCATGTTGTAAGATTGAAAGTCCCAGATTCCAAGTTCAAAATAAAAAAAAAAAATCACAATACTGCTGTTTCTGTAACCGTAGGTTGTAAAACTATATCTGTGTGTGTGTGGGGGGGGTCGGATCTACTATATATATGGATCCACTTCACTTACCCAAACGGCCACATCATCGACTTTCACTTTGCCGAGACAAAAGGACCGACAAACCAGAAGACTGACAATCCGGCACACTGACTTTCAACTTGAGGTAAGTAACTGCTTGGTTATCCCGAAAAAAAAAATGAACAAAAGTAAACTCACCCATGGGGGGGCTTTGCCCCCCACCCCTAACTAAAAATACCAACTCTGAGCTCGCACTATCGTAGGGGTAAGGGGCAAAGTTCAACAGGATGGCCAAGTGGTTATTTACCTCGAGTGGAATGTCGGTGTTCTGGATGTCGGTCTTTTGGTTTGTCGGTCCTTTCGTCTCGGCCAAGTGAAAGTCAGTGATGTGGCCATTCGGGTGAGTGAAGTAGACCCATATATATATATATATATATATATATATATATATATATATATATATATATATAGTTAATGTGATTAATAACGCATTCTAAGTTTAAATCATGTTACTGTAAGTGAATGCCCAAATTGCAGTCTGTTTAATTTCCCATGGGAGTTGTGCTGTACATTAGGTAGTAAGACAATAGAAGGATGTTATAGTGAATGCTACACACAAAATAACATTGTGGAGAGGGTAGAGACAGAGTGAACTTCTCAGTGAATTTAAAAGCAATACATACGGTGTTGGTGAAGTTGTTGTTTTTACCCAAATGCCTATATAACATACTAAGCAAGTTTTTTTTTTTTTTTTTTTTAAATTACTGAATGTCATTTTAATAATTTCTCTCAGACTAATTCTGGGAGAGTAGTGACCAGATAGACCAGAATAGCTGTTGAAAGGCGAGCAAAAGCAGAGTTGAGGTAACAGAAATTTCAAAATATTACTTTAACAACATGATGCATGAAGGTTTGAATGGCAGGTTTCTCAGGGGCACAAAACAGCCATCTGAGTTTGAAAAGTTTGTTCTGCATTTAACTTCTGTATTCAGTTTGCAAAAGGTCTACATTATGACAATAAGTTGAGAAAAGGGAGAGTTTTTTAAGTTGGGGCATTAAACATCAATCTGTATTTCATGTATAAGAGGTAGGATGATTTTGTGTATTACTTTGATTTAACGCAATATTTTTATTTCCCTTTATGCATTGCTCCTCTCGGTAGGTAAAAAGCAGGAGTGTAAGGGTGCTTACTATTGAAAAAACATAAAGATGGGCACATTATATTCCAGTGGAGATAATTTTGTGTTTGTGTTGCAATTCTAAGTTTGAGTTCCATATTAAAAATTAGAATTCTAAATGGGGGAAGTGGGGACAGTACAAAGATGGGACCAACTCCTGATGATAGCTTAAGTTGTACCAGTGTGTATTTTAATGATTAATAACATGCCCTTGTGTAAATCAAACATGTTAGTATAAGTGAAAGTGAAAAGCCAGCATTACAGGTTCAGTGGCTAGAGAACAGTGTCAGTGGAACATTAAGACAATATAGCAACAAACTTAAAACTTTGAAATGATCTTCACTTACCTTTCTCAAATGTCATGCCTGCTTTTTCTTTATATTTCCTTGTTGACTCCACAGGTCTTGCCTGATCATCCCTTCCTTATTTCCAGGTCTTTTGAAGTCTATCAGTACTCATCTTTGTCTCAAGCCCCTACTGAAAATTTCAGTCCTTGGACAGCATGGTCCCAGCCAGAGCCATAGGAAGGGTGAAGTGAAAGGTGCAGCCACCCGAAGAAATCGTTTGTAGGCATGTGCCAAATCGTGCAATTTATTATTCATATGTAAATAAAAAAAGGAGAGTTTATTTTTCTCTTCTGTTTAGCTTTTAATTGTGTGGAGAATTTTTGTTGTCAGGTAAAATCACATACTGATAGTCAAAAGAGCTAAATTAAGTAAAAAATGCCCAACAGTTTCTATTATAAAGTAAAAAGAAAACATCCATTTTCATTTGCTGGAGACTTGCAAGCTATAGTGCTTCCTTGTTTTGCATAGTAATGCCAAATTTGTTGATTGTGCTGCTGCAGAGAAGAAAATCTCAGACAGACAAGGAAGCTGTTTGTTGTTGTCTGCAGTGTTGCATTCATTATTTTAGAAGAACTGCACATTTTAGTTGCAGTTTACTTAAAGTGCTGGTTATGGATTGATTTTACTTCCCGAATGTATCATAAATATACATATATACACATATACACACACATACATGTATACAAGTACCCCCCCCCCCCCCCACATACACACACACAGGAATGATAGGAAAAACAAGGCAACTGAGTGCTGTCACCATTTTCACCTTGTCATTACTCCACCATAGACTCTACCTCCTTTTTCAGGGAGTGATAGGACAGTCATACCAGGGGTGACTGTGAATAACCATCCAAACATGCAGTTCTCATTTGAATGAAGACAATGTATCAGACGGCTAATTTGGGTGTGAATCAATCCCAGAGGTTGGGAAGGGGCTTTGCTGCTGAATATTTAGATATATGGCTCTGCTATTTGTGGGGCTGGTTGATGTATGGAGAAGCAATCCATGGCACTGAAAACAAAACTTAGAGTTCCCCTCAGAAATCAACATATTGACACAATCGCAGCTAGAGACATTATACATCACTTATAATCCAATATGCTAACTGTAGCAGTTGCAATTTAGTATATTGTGCAAGCTGTGAAATCTGTAAAGCCTTTTACATTAGAAAAACAAACCAGTGTCTTAGAGACAGAATTAGAGAGCATTTATATGCTATCAGCAGATGTTATGAGAGAAATGCCCTCTCTAAACATGTGAAATGTGCAGGCACTAATCATTGGTTTAAATTTATGGTGTTAGAAATATTTAAGCCTGGGTTGAGAGGGGAGATGTTAGAGCGTTTCTATCACGTCATTGAAAGCCGAAAACACCGAACACCATTTAATCGAACCTAAATAATCTAAAGCACAAAATATCAAACATTCAGAACAGCAAATTTTTTCCCAGGGAAAAAATTCGCTATTCCGAAAATCATTCACACAACACAGGCACACCAAAAAAACAGCAATCCACACACTTACACTTAAAATCATACATCTAACCCTACACTAAACTATACAAACATTACTATCTATCCACTTACCTTAACCCAACCCTAACCCTAAGGTCTGTCACTATCGCACACTCGCCTTACCCGTACCCTAACTCACTTAACCCACCCCTAACCCTAAACTCTGTCACTATCGCACACTCACCTCACCAGCGCCCTAACCCTAACTCACGTAACCATGCCCTAAACCTAACGTCCACACAATCACACACTTACCTGAACCCCCGTAACTTTCCACCACAGTGCTAAAAATAGTGAAGCCACAGAAACGGACAACCAAATTCTTTCCCTAGGAAAGAATTCGATGTTCTGCAGCTTCACTATTTTTAGCGTTCAATGCATAGGGTTCGACATTGTGGTATTCGACGTTATCGGCTTTCGATAACCCATGTTAGAATCTACACTGAGTACCTTGAGATAAAATGGATTACCATTCTACAAGCAACTAATGGAAAGGGCTTAATGATCATATTCCAATTAAGCCATTATTAAGGTCACGCGGTCTTAAACATTAACATATTTAATGATGGTTAGAGTGGTTTGAGTTAGATCTGATGAAGTACTTAGTTGGTATGAAAGCGCTCATCTTTTATTTTTTTTGTATTTTAAGTCAAGTTTTGAATTAAACGTTTTACACCACTTTTGCCTGCCAGTTTTTCATTTTTGTTCTTATTATCTTAGAATACTTTGTGCTACTTTATGAATATAGTATTCTGTATGATTATTGTTATTCTCCTTAAAGGTCTGCATCCAAAATCCCAGTTTCTCCTTGTTTTTTGAGCTTCCCCCTGTTTCATCATCATCCCTGTCCACTTTGAATTAGCTCTTCTGGTAGTTTAGGATTTTTAACCCAGTGATGGTCTTCATTAGGAACCTAAGGGTTATTTCTAGGTATTTGATATGTCTAGTGAGGTATTGCATTCAGTAACTGGCATGATCAGTGTTCAGTATAAGGGGTCAATGGCCTTGTTATATCTGAGTGATATTCCTTTGGCAATTAGCTGTGCTAAATAGAAGGACTTTGTGACTGCTGCCGTTACATGAGATCAGAGGAAAAGGAATTGTCAATTTAAGATCCAAGGTCTTTAAAATTCTCATTTTTGAGTTGATTGTCTATTTTGCATGCCGAGGAAGGGGTTGTTTACCAAATGTGATAATATTGCAATTTTCACCATTTAATTTGAGCCCATTTTAGTACACTAGATATTTATGAGTGGAAGTTCTTGCTGAAGAGCTTTAGCATCAGAGGAGGACTTCACAGCAACTTGCAGTCTACAGCCTGCAAGCCTGGTTAGCTAGAGGTCTTGGTTCATGGCCTGGATATCAGAAAAGTAAATGCCAAACAAGAGAGGTCTCATCGGTCACATTCATACTGTCTCTAAAGAGGTGCCTGCTACCTTCACTGTATATGTGCTGCATGTTATCCATTTTGCTACATAAAGATGTATGTAATGCATTAACCTTATTAACCGTGCTAGCATGGAGAATGGTGTTAAATGCCTCGACCAGGTCAAGGTATGCTCATCAGATAGCATGACAGCTGTTAACAGCCAGTGTTACCCTTTCAAAGAGATTTACTGGATTGGATCTATTGTTGACAAAGCCAAACTGCTGTGGGTCTAGCCTGATGAAATATTTTTAATATCATAGTTTATCAGGTCAGTTGTAATATGTTCCATGTCTTTGCAAGTAAGACTCGTCAGGCTAATGGGCCTATAATTCCCGGTGTCAGTAGTGGGGCCACTCGTGTGGAGTGGCATTGTTACTGCTGTAGATCAGACCTCATGGAAAAAGCCCACGGCTAAACTAGTTTAGATAATTTAAGGAGCCACTCTGCCAGGGTTTGTTTAGTACTGTTTATTAAACAGTAAGGTATATAATCAGATTCCTCGTGGGAAATATTTTTAGTCTTGGAAAGTGCCTTCAGTACATGTTCTTTAGTGACGATGGGGGTCTGAGAGATTCAGTGATATGTGGGTTTTAAATAATTGTTTCTGGAGTAAAATCCACACTAAACTTGTTTGCCAGTATATTGTCAATGTCTTCTGGATCAGAGTAGGGTGGTGCCATTATGAATAAGTCCAGAGCACTGCTGAGTGGTATTTTTTAGTTTCTTACCATACCTGAAGAAGTATTTTTAATGGTCCTTAGCTTCAGATGGGCTTCTTTAATAGTATTAGTAGTATTTTTGGGTTTATATTAGTTTGCCGAAATCGCATTGTAGCTAACACCTAATCATTGATCCTAATTCAGTGAAAATCATTTCAGCGATTCGCTGAATTTACCAAGGGCAAGGAAATACTTGCCCTACAACACAACGGACTGACAGCTAAGCAAATCAAACCCACCCAAGTGGGGGGGCTGCGCATCCACCCCCCCCCAACTATATATACCAACTACGAGATCGCACTACAGTGGAGAAAAGGGCAAAGTTGTGCTGTAGGGCAAGTATTTCCTTACCCTCGGTAAGTTCAGGAAATCGCTGAAACAAATTTCACTGTATGAGGGTTGATGATTAGGTGTTCGCTACAATGTGATTTTGGTGAAATAATATAGACCCATATTTTTCAAGGTTTTTTTGTCAGTGTCCTGACGTTATCCTTTATACGAGGGTCTTTTGACCTACTGTATACTGTAAGAATTTTTTTTATTGTAGAGTTTATTTATGTTAGTGGGCAACCATGGTGGTTTGTTTTTAAGTTTCCCATATATTTCAGTCTGGGACTTACCAGTTCTACCCATATCTCTTAAGTGGGCAGTTCTGCTGTATACCTACTTGCCATGGTAACAACTGAACTGATGGTGCTGTAAGTGAATTTTGAAATTTCAACATAGAATTTGATGAAATTAAGTAGTTTATGTTTTTTTTTTCAACCAGGGAAAGAGATACTAGAGAATAATACATGAAGAAGCTATACCAGTGATGGCAAAGCTTTTGGGGTCGGCGTGTCAAAAATTTGGAAAATGCCTACCTTGACTCTGCTGCTGTCACCCCCTCCCCCACAAACATGTTTTCCAAGTATGCAAAAGTATTTCCCTGACACACTAATGAATTATTTTCCCTAGTAACCCCTTCATTTGTTTCAATTCTGGATGCACATGCACTAAAACGAGATAATAAATTATTTTGCCCAGTTGTCAGTTCAGCAGTCTGACCATGTATGTGCAACCACTTCTCTGATATAAAAATTATTTCCCCAAGCAGCATCTTCATTAGTATGTTGAGGTACACACAAGCACCAAAATGAAGCATTTCCCAAAGAGACCCCTTCAGTAAAATGTCCAGGTACAGTAAGCACAAGCACCAAAATTAAACACCTGCCCAAGCGACCCCTTCAGTAACATTCCTCATATGTGTTCAAGTACCAAAATGAAACATTGACCCAAGCGACCCTTTCAGTAAAATGTTGAGGTATGCACAAGCACCAAAATGAATCATTTGCCCAAGCAACCCCTTCATTAACATTCCTAGTATGTGTACAAGTACAAATATGAAACATTCACCCAAGTGACCCCTTCAGTAAAATGTGCATCTTTCTATGCACTTTTATGTTTAATAAAAATAAATCAATTACTTAAGTACCTCTCCTTTATATTTGTCTTCTCAGCCTGAGGTTCCCACTGCTATTTTCCCACGCTGTTCTGCATCTAGGTGTGCAATTGCGCAACTGTTAAAAGGCTTCCTGCTGCTGCTGTGTGGTTGTGTGCATCATGGTGTGCAACTTAGCCAATCGGAAAGCCACCATGGCACCAACTGACTAACTGCCAGGCCCCCCCAAAAAAAAAAAAAAAACACAACAGCTTCTCAGAAGAAAAAAAAAGTTTTTCAAGTGCTGCCCAGCCCTTTAATCCCCGCTAGCTATACCACTGTGGTGAACATTGGTGTGTCACCCAAAATGTTGTGCCATGTCACCCAAAACATTGTGCCGTGTCACATTTGACATGTGTGTCTTAGGTTCACCACCACTGAGCTATACTCACAAGGACCAGGTCAAGAATATAATGTCCTCTAGTTGGTGTGTTAACTGTTTGGTTGAGGAAGTTTTTGTTTATTAAATCTAAAAACCTTTGTGTGTTTGGGTACTCCATTTTATTGTGGAGTTGTTAAAATCTCCCAGACTAATGGAGTCTTTGTTATATAGAGTTCCTCAAGTATATTTAGGAACCTTTCATGATTTTCAGGGGAAACAGACAATAAACTAGTAGTTGGTCCTATTTAGTGTGACTTGGAGCTTAATAAGTTCTGTTTATGGGTCTCATTGAATCTGTCTAGCGGTGAAATGAACCATAACAAATATGGAGACACCATTACCACTGTTGTCATCATGTCTGAAGACATAGTAAACACAAAACTCAGCTATATTTGCATCTTTATTCAAGCTTTAGATCAACAAGCAGTTTGGTTTTGGCAGCACCTGCCTTCAGCAGTTAAAATTTTTATTGAATGCGTGAGGTGATATAAATTTTAGAAGGGAAGTTAAGTTTTTGTGAATAATTCATTATTCACCTAATAATTACTACATATTTATAGCGTGCACTCTATGTATGATGAGTTGTTATTGTTATAAATACATTATCGGATTGATCTGAAAAAAAATCTTCTGTACTGGTATCTAGTAGTTACATACAGTACAAGTATAGCGTTCAAAAAACTGTGGTAATTTAATTCTTGGGTCTTAATGATCAAGTACTTACTATTTCTTTTTGTTATAATTATGCCATTGTCTTGAAAAGTGGACTTTCGTATTCTAAAATGCGTAGTTTTTACTTTAGTTACTTTAGAGGAACTATATTTATAAAGTTTAATTAACTGGGGTTTCTGTTTACTGTATGGGCAACTGTTCCATTTCTTCCTAATTCCATGTCGTCTAGCCCTGCCTTCCGATAATGCAGTAGAGGAGAGAAGCAGTCTGTAGTGGGCAGGCATGTTGTCTTTAGACTACAGCAGATTTTATTACAGATTGATGAGAATGCAGCAGAACCAGTTTCTCATAACGAATCCAAAAATAAATGCAGCTATATTCAAATGAAAAGTAACAAAAGATGAAAATGGATAATATTCTTAGGTGTACAGTGCAGTAAAACAGATGTAAAACTAATTAAACCATTGTCTACCAATGGATTGATTAATTACTTTTAAGGAGAAAATTAAATATGTATGAATCACCTCAATGACAGCCCTACAGTACAGTGAGTTTGTATGTTATACCACAAGGAATTAGTGCTGAAAAGAAAACATTTGGAATAATAAAAATATAAATATATATATATATATATATATATATATATATATATATATATGTGTGTGTGTGCGTGTAAATATAGATATATATATATAGATAGATGTAAAGAGTGTGATATGGCACTATTCCATTTGCTAATTCTCCAGATCTTAATTTATCTTCATTCTTGCTTTGAAAGTGTCTGTTTTATTTGTGTATTGAGAAATACTGCTCTGTTTTCTGTATGCCCTTAATAGGCACCTCAACTGGCATCCAGCCTGAGTTTCAACATGTTTCTCAAGTTACCGTTGCATTTGAAGCCTTCAAAAAGAAATCGGATTCTTCTCAGGAATTTGAACTTTGCTTCTCAAACACTGACTAGAACTCCTTTTCAGCTTTGTTTATTTGACTTTGTTGAAATCCATTTCTTGGAAGACAATTCTCCAATCACATTGGCTAGAACTTCAGACAAGCCGTTATTTGCTGTGAGTCTGATGCTGTCTTCCATAAGGACAATATAGTTGTGACTACCCATCCTTCTGTTATCTATTTATTTTTCCTTTATTGACCAGATTAGTCCCACTAGGATAGTGAACTCTCTTCAGGGGAAACCCATTGTGGTATTTATATTACTAGGGGAAATTTGGCTAAGGTACTGGGGAACTTTCTCTGCTGTTTTCAGTAGGTGGCATGAGATAGGGATATTTTACATCCACCCAAGCTACCATCCACTCAAGCAGATGGGATCTCAGTTTAATGTCTCATCTGAAAGACAACACACTCAAGAGTGCGGCACTACCCCCCTTCCCTGCTGCACTGCAGTGCCAGCAATCCTGCTACCTGTTGTGAGAATAGAATCCACAACCTTTTGCGCCAAAGGCAAGTGTGCTGTTGCACCACTGACACTGCTCTATTTGTCAGACACTGGCCACCACCATGGCACAGAGAGGTAAAGGTCTAACTGCAGCAGAGATTACCTGAGATCATCTTGTAATTCTGGCTGTGGAGGAGCTGGCAGTTGAGGATGGGAGTGATCAGTTGACACTGGTTTAAATATCCTGCTAGAGGCTAAGAGAGTTCACCAGGAGGTACTTTATGAGGTGCACAAAAGGACTGCCAAGCTATCTTGTGAAGTGGACAGGATGATGTGTTTGGAAGCAGCTGTCTGCCTGGTAAACCTTGGATTGTATTTCTCAGTTTGGAAGAGAATGTGGCAGGCAGCCATGTGGCAACAAGAGATAGGTCCATGCAGAAGACCTATGTGATTACCTAGATGACATCCCTGAAATGCATCTGGTAGGTGGTAGTCAAATAAATTGGTAGACAGAAAAGATCTTCAAAAAGTCAAGTCATATATTGATTTAAATAAAAAAAGATGCAGCTCCACTTTGTCATCCTCATTCAAAGATCATAGAAGAGTAGATTCTTTATAGCATGGACCCTTGTGTGGAATTGTTTATGTCTACTTCCAGAACAGAAGGTGAGAAAATCCAGTCAACTGTCTGTTTTATCTGCTGTTAGCAAGCTGGGTACCCCAGAGGATATCCAAATTGGATTAGCTGCTATTTTCTTCTTTTATAGAGTTTGGCTGTATGTCTAGAGGAATAACTCTCCAGTGAGCTTTTGGAGTCCATTCTTCTTGTGTAACAGCTGCTTGTTTTAGAAGGTTGTTGACCATAGCCATTTGCAATGCATCTGCCTGGTTCATTGACCACATGATTATACAACACTGTAAGCTGGATTTGCTGTCCAATGGTAGGTTAATTTTGTTGCGAGAGGTGTCCAAGGGATGCATGCCTGAGCATCCACCCAGCCTCTAGGAAAATAGCTTAACAGTTTACTCAGCAAGCATTGTGATGTGAGGGACAATAAACTACCATAGGAGAACTGTATGAGTGACTTACCATAACAGTGGATGAGTGAAATGACCCTTTCTTCTTAGTGTATTCCCTCCCTCCATCCCATTGTTTTCTGTTTTAAAAGTATTTGTGTTGTGTGGCCAGTGTGGTGCTAAGTGTGAGAACTAATCTGGTGTATGATAATACTTAGCCCTGTTATCAGAGCCAGATAAAGATCAAATGGAGCCCTAAGCAGGGTAATAAATCAGCCCCCCCCCCCCAAGAGCAGTCTGTCCTGCAGTTCCTGGCAGCAGCTCCCTCCCCAGCCATTCCAGTGTTCCACTACTTGGCTATTTCTCTTCTGTTACCATAGACACTTTTCAAACCTGTCAGTGTGCATACTTATTGAAATTTCATTGAAATGACATTAAACCCCAGCACCACTTATTTGAATGTGTTTTAAATTTGTAGTTTTGAACTTCCAGTAAGCCAGAACTTACCAAACAGGCCACTCAGGCATCTGTCATTACAGTCCACCAATATCAGTCAATGTAATTCCATGAGATCTGTAACTAATGAAGAGGTTGCTACTGGCAAACAACTTTACATTTCAGTGTTTCATCTACAGATTCAGTGCCTGCTGCCCTTGAAGAATTAACTGCCTATGGACAAACCGACAAGTTCATAGTTACAAGGCATCTCATACAAAGGAAGGCACACCCTCACAGCAAGAGGTTCTCTGGTTTGATCCTCCCACATCCCAAACTGGATTGAACACTCTAAATAACCGGGAAAAGCCGAAAGAAGAAGAAAGGGCACTGCAATACCAGCACTCCTCCTACATAGTGAGGGAGTAGAATCCACAGCATTCTTCACCAAAGGCAATTATACTACTAACACTGCTTTCAAATTCTATAGCACAAACAGTGATTGCCATTTGCTAAACAAAAGTTAGTTGCACATTGAAAACAGATTTGACATAAACTTCTCTTCCCTTGAAACTCACAGTTCCATGAAAATGCACTGAAACACATAATTCCCTAAAAATGTTGTGAAACTCAAACTCACAGTTCCGTCAGCAGTCTGGTAGTTGCTATAGAGGATTCAGGCAGTTGTCTCCTATGAAACTCACAGTTCCTTCAGCAGTCTGGTAGTTTGGTGTAGAGGATGAAGGCTCTTGCCTCCTGTACCCAAGCTACAGAGTCAAGCCTGATCAAGTTAATTGACTACCCTGCCCTTCCCCCTCCTCCCATCTAGGGCATTACATATCTCCATACCTCACAACCTCAGAGCACAAGAAATCTGGACAAAGCCTAAAATAATGGGGAGACAAAAGCCCAAAAATAGGGATAGATTTTTAAATATTGCTCTTATAGGCTTAGAAAGTTCCTAGCATAACTAGATTTCTCCTAGTGTGCATTTTCTGGAAGGAAATTAAGTCCGAAACTCAAATGTATGACATTATTTAGTTATTTCAATCTTCAGTGATTTTCCAGAAAACCACAAAATCTGATGTTAATATTTGTTCATTCCTTACTGATGGGGTTATCGGTTCCATCCTCAGAACATAGCCAGCCAAATATCCAGCTTGCGTCAGCCAAAAATTCTCGAGCCAAGGTCCTACGCAGAATGCTCTGCTCCCTGTTACCTCAGATCTTGTTTGCCGCGTTGCTGTATAGATGTGTCAAGCCATGCTTTTCAGCTAAGTGTCTAATTTTTTGAAACTTTATATATCGTTTCTACTGTACAGTTTTTCAGACAGTTTCTAGTATTATTATCCTATGCTAGCCTATCGTATCTTTAAGACTCTCTCCCTTTAGTCTTCTTCTCTTTATTACTCGTTTCTTACCTTTGAGGTAATTCTTCAGTACTATCATTGGTAATCCTTTTTCCTTTCTCTCTTCTTATCCTTTTGGGTAGCCTTTCCTCTTCTTTATGGTACTGTGTTCTTCTTCTCCATATCATTATGTCAGATAAGAAAAGTATTGTTGGTTTTAAACAATATAAGGATTGCGGCCATAAGTTACTGCTTTCCAATGGCCATGATTTATGTGTCTATTGTTTGAATATCTCCCGCCTTACTGTGGATCCCCCGTGTGGGATTTGTAGAAATTGTTCGGCCAGGACTCTTAACAAGCGAAAGAACAAATTAATCTTGAAAGGTCTTCTCAAATCTCCTTTCTGTGAGGCTATTTCTGGGTCGGAGGGCTCACCCCCTCCTGCTAAACACCATAAGAGGCATTCTTCCTCTTCCTCATCGAGGTCGCTCCCTTCATCTCCCTCAGGTGATTGTAGGGAGTCAGCTTAGAAGAAGGTGAAATTGACTGCTGCTTCGGTGCTGCCACCTGTGACCCTGTCGGCTCTAGGCTCGGCACTGCCCCAGTTGATTCTTGCTCCAGCCATGTCCTCCTTATCAACACTGGCACCAGAGTTCTCAGTACAAAATTTCTGCTCCGACAGTTCCGTCGCAGCCCTTACCGGCACCACAAATGCAGGTACAGCCCCCTTTGGCACCATTGGCACAATCCCCTTCCGCTCCGAGTATAACGTTACTGTCCTTCATGGTGCATATACTTTTGGCACCAACATATTCTTCGGTGCAGTCCTTTTCGGCACCGTCATTGTTACCAGTGCAGACACTTTCCTTGACAGCACCGTACCCATCGGTGCAGACAACTTCAACTTCTATGGTGCTGCTATCGTCGGCGCAGACTACTTCCACACCTTTTTCTTCAGTGCAAATGTCCTCGGTTCTGGGCTTTGCACCTCTCGAATTAGCAAGGACCAAGTACTCTCCTTCCTTGGATCCATTCGTTGGTAGCCAATATAGTCCTTTTCTAGAAAGGCCAGAATCACCCTCAGATTTCTCTATGAGGTCGACCAGGAGACTCTCTGAGCAAGATGTGTTGTGTTACAGCTTGTTGAGCTGCTTGTGGCCAGAGGTCTCTCTCACCCGTCGAAGTCCACATTCCCTCCTTCAGGTGAACGTATATCTCCTCAAACTCCAATGTACACTCCTCCTTCAACTTCCACCCAAGTATCGAAGCCCATTACTCCGACAGCAATTTTCCCTTCCTCTGACTCCAATAGTGGATCTCACTTTGGAACAGGAATCGTCCTTGTGGCCCTTGGTGCACTGGGCATCGGGCTCTTCTTAGGCCAGTGGCTGTGCCGTGGGGGGGGGATTCTTGATTCTATGCCGATTTTTTTCTATGGCACCCTCCAGGAATTCTCCCTCTTTCATGCTTCACAGTCCTCTTGAGACTCCTGGTCTGGGGGTCGGCTTGTCTGGGTGAGGTGTGACCCCAGTTCCAAGGTTGTGCTCAGTTCCGGGCTCCCATCCTTCCTTGGGTGGGCAGGCTCTTGACACCCTGGAAGCTGTACTACGGAGGCCTAATAAACTCTTATCGGCCCCAGCTGAGCATCCCCATTGGTCATGAGGTCTTTCCAGTAGATGCCATGGTGGTGGCTGCAACAAAGAAGGATTTGGCAGAAGAGAGCCAAACTGTCTATTCACCCAACAAGGAGTCCCGGGTGATAGACAGACTAGGAAAGCATGCGTTTGCTTCATCGACCTTCGCCATAAGGTCTTTGAACTGTTTGGCACACTTTACCAGGTTTCAGAGGGCAGGAGCTGTTTCTGACAAGGTCCATGAACAATGTGGCTTCTCAGATAGCCACCCTAGAGTCCATTTTGAATTCTTCCATGCATCTTATTTCTCACGTAACGGAAGGAGCGGCTAGAGTGCCAGGCGTGAGTATAGTCACCAGACGACATGCCTGGATGTGCCTTTGTGACTTTGCAGACTCCTTTAAGGCTTAATTCATGAATGCCTCCATCAAGGCCGCTTCTTTGTGTGACCCTAAAATGAAAGATACACTGGCAAGGTGTGAACAAGAGGCAAGAACCTATCTGCCATTGATGTCAGAGACTCCACTCCTCAATGATTCTACTCCAGAAATCAGAGGAGCGGGAAGATGTGGCACAGGAAATTACAGGGCTCTTCCCGTGAAGCACGGTCCGAGTTCTCCCGTAGAGGCAGAGGGGGAGACTCCAATGGAAGATGCCCCTTTCGGGGCAGAGGAGGTCCGCAAAACCAGGGTTCCAGAGATTCTTTCTCTGGCCAACCCTATCAGCACTCCTGAAGCGTTGCCCGACTGCTCACCTCTGGAAGCAGCTGGGGGTCATTTTTCCTTGTACCCTGCTGCCTGGCGAAATATAACCACTGACTCATGGGTACAATGGATAATATCCAGAGGCTATCGCATCCCCTTCCATCTTTGTCCAGTCTCATCCAGAGTATTACCCGATGTTCCACCCAGTTAAAGGGAAGCAGCAGCACATGAAATCCAAAAGCTGATACAAAAAATAGTTATCCATATGGTCCCCCAGACCAGACAGGATCCGGTTTTTACTAAAGGTTCCTTTTAGTGCCAAAAAAGACAGGGGACTGGAGACCAATTCTGGATCTCAGCACACTGAACAAATTTGTAAAAACAGAGAAATTCCGGATGGTCACGGTTCAGTCTATCCTTCCTCTCCTGGACGAAGACGATTGGATGTGCTCTGTAGATCTTCAAGAGGCATATTACCACATAAATAGGCAAATGCTCAAGAAGATACTGCCGCTTCTGCATAGGAGTCAGTCACTACCAATTTCGAGCTCTGCCCTTTGGTCTCTTTACAGCCCCCAGAGTGATCACCAAATGCATGGCAGTGGTTATCGCTCACTTGCGACTTCAAGGATTCCAGGCATTTCCATATCTAAATGACTGGCTTCTCATTACCCCCACCAAGTGTCTACTGGAAGAAGCCCTGACTATACTCTCCTCACAGCACAACGTCTGGGAATCACTATAAACTGGGAGAAGTCCAATACGAACCCAGCTCAGTCTTTGGAATTCATAGGGGTACTGTTGGACATGAGAAATTGCACAGCATCTCTTCATGACCACAGGCTTCAAAGAATATTACTACTGGTTCAACCGCTGCTCTGTCACCACAAATCTCCCGCTCGATCTATACTTCAACTCTTGGGGTCAATGGCAGCCTCGATCACCATTGTTCCTCTAGTCCAGATTCCACTTGAGGCTCCTTCATTGGTTACTTCTCACTCAGTGGTACCCTCTACAATATCCTTTGTCTTTTCAGATAAGTGTAACTCAGAGATGCATGCAAGATTTACTCTGGTGGACATCTCAAAATCCCCAACAATGGTCTTGCCCCTTCAGCCACCATCAGCCAAAAGTCACGGTGACCACGTGATGGGGTGGGGGATATGTCAGGGACACTCAGTCAAAGGCACCTGGCCAGAGACAGAGGCCCTTTTGCATATTAGTGTCCTGGAACTGAGGGCGGTGCTACTAACATTGCAAGCATTTCATTCCATCCTTCCATCAGGGACTATCGTGATCCAGTCAGACAACATGTCAGTGGTCTGGTACATCAGCAAACAAGAAGGCACCAGATCTTATCTGTTATGCTGAGAGGCCTTGAGAATATGGCAGTGGGCGATAGGTTCCATCCACTTTCTAACTGCAATGCACATTCCCGGGAGCTCCAACTTGATAGCAGACAAATTGAGCAGGTGCATTCTACAACCTCACGAGTGGTCCCTCAATCCTGTGATAGCGGCAAAAATCTTCAATCACTGGGGCCAGCCTTGCTGTGATCTATTCACCTCCCCAACTAACTTCAAGTGCAGCAGCTATTTTGCCCTAATTCCCCCTCGGGGACAGTGACAGAGAGACACTCTAGTCCATGCTTGGCCCTAAAGCTTGGCAGTTGAAAAGCAAAGTGATCCTCATTGCTCCATATTGGCCTCGACAAGTCTGGTTCCCCTTCCTCTGGCCTCACCTGCTAGATCAACCGTGGATCCTCAATCCATCCCCAACGTTGATTTCCCATTCGCAGGGTCTGACTCACCCCAATCTAACAACCCTGAAACTAGCATCTTGGTTTCTCCACTTCCAATGATTGCCAGGCAGGAAAACCTCTTGTCCCCTGTGCGCAATATTCTTATTGTATCTCATAAATCGTCCACCAGACTAATCTATCTCAATAAATGGAAAAGGTTTTCTCTATGGGCAGCAAATAAACAATTAGACCCCTTGTCAGCCCCAGTTTCAGTGGTTTTGGATTACTTATCACATCTTTTCCACTCTGGGGTGTCTGCCTCTACTGTTCATGTGCATTTAGCTGCCATTTCAAATTTCCACATTAGTTTTCAGGATTCTTCGCTTATGTCACATAGACTTTGTAAAACTTTCTTGAAGGGGGTTATCCACTTAAAACCTCCCTTTAGAGTACCGGTACAACCCTGGGATTTGTCATTGGTCCTGCAAGCTCTAACAGCTCCCCCCTTTGAACCTGCGTCTTCATGTGATGTAAAATATCTCCCTTGGAAAACTTTGTTTCTGATTGCAGTCACATCGGCCAGGTGCTTGTCAGAACTTCAAGCCTTATACATCAAACCCCCCCCTATCTTATCTTCCATAAGGATAGGGTATCACTGAGAACTAATTCTTCCTTTCTATCAAATGTGGTGTCAAAGCGGTCTATCAACCAATCTATTGACCTTCCAGTGTTCACTATAACAAAGGAGAGTATTGCCTGCACTCCTTGGATGTTCATAGGCAAATACGATTTTATCTGGACAGAATAAAATCTACCCATAAATCAGACCAACAGTTTCTGGCTTTTTCTGGACCTAGACAATGTCATCCTGTCTCAAAAGTTACATTGGCTTCATGGTTGAGAAATTGTATCACCTTTATCTACAACAAAAACACTGTCACCTTGCCTCATAGAGTGAAAGCACATTCTACAAGGTCTATGGCAACTTCAGCAGCTTTCCATGCTAAGGCTTCCCTCAATGCTATTTGCTCAGCTGTGACTTGGGCCAAACCTCATACCTTTATTCTTCATTACAAATTGGACTTGGCCTTCAGAGGTAGAGCTTCTTTTGGCTCTATGGTGCTCAGAAATGTCCTTTCATGATGACCAGCCTGGGATACAGGTAGCTGGGGACTCTGACCCATCAGTAAGGAATGAACAAAGATTAACAACATCAGATAAGGAAGTTACGTCTTACCATAATGTTTCATCTGTGTTGTTGATCTTTGTTCATTCATTACTTCCCACCCTCCGTCCCCCTCCGGAGGTTCCTGGTTGATCTCATATACTCCTTTATTGTAGGTCTGCTATGACAAGAAGTAGCCTCTACTTTTGTCCATCAACTTGCAAACTCGATCTGAGGTAACAGGGAGCAGAGCATTCTGGGTAGGACCTTGGCTCGCGAGTTTTTGCATGACGTGACCTTGATATTTGGCCAGCTCGGTTCCAAGGACGGAACCGATAACCCATCAGTAATGAATGAACAAAGATCAACAACACAGATGGAACTTTATGGTAAGACACAACTTCTTTTTTTATAAGGAATAGGCCAAAAATATGAGGCAATAATCTGAACAGTTGAGACATATGCATACCTCTCAACCTCATAGTGCAAGAAATCTGGACAAAGCCTAAAATAATGGAGATGCAATTGCCCAAAAAATAGGGATAGATTTTTAAATATTGCTCTTTTTAACTTATAAAGTTGCTAGAATAACAGGATTTGTGTTCGCATGCATTTTGTGAAGAATATGAAGTCTGAAACTTGTCATTATTTAGTAACTTCAGTCCTCTGTGAATTGCCACAAATTTTATGAGACAGAACTATGAGGCTAAATCTGGACAGTTGAGAGGTATGTTAAACACACGCACACATACATACCTTCTCTCTACTCTCACACAGCAGCACACAGATACACACCTATTCTTTCGCAGAGCAGCACACACACACACACACACACACACACACACACACACACACACACACACACAAAATCTCTCATACGAACAGAACTGCTAGTTTGAATTACATACACATATACACATGTACACACACACACACACACACACACACACACACTAGTTTAAAGTACTTAGAGACACACACACACACACACACACACACACACACACACACACACACACACACACACACACACACACTCTCTCATACAGAAACAAAATGGCTAGCTTAAATTACATACACTTACATACACATACATAGGTACATGTACACATTTTTTCTCTAGTTTAAATTAGACTTACTTACCCATCCCAAGTTTTCTGCAAACATTTCTTTCTAGAGCTTTTTTTGCAGTTTGTCTACACAACAGGAATGTGTGTGTGTGTGTGTGTGTGCGTGCAGGGTGGGCGGGGTGTCTGTGATACCTCTCAACCTCTTGGCACAAGAAATCTGGACAAAGTAAACAATAATGGGGAAAGGAGAGGTACAAATATAGGTACAAATTTAAAATCTTGCTGTTATAGAATTAGAAAGTTGCTAGAATAAAATGATTTGTATTACCATGCATTGTATAATGGATATGAAGTCTGAAAAGCAAAACATCTTTAGATTTCAGTCCTCAATGACTTGCCAGGAACAGACTCAAAAATATGACACAAAAATCTGGACAGTTAAGATGTATGGTGTGTGTGTGTGTGTGTGTGTGTGTGTGTGTGTGTGTGTATGTATGTATGTATGTGAGAGACGGAGAGAGATGTTGGTAAATAGTGTAGTTGTGACCATATGTCTCAACTACTTTGTTCAAGAAATCTGGACAAGGCCAGAAAAAAATGGGTGACAAATACTCAAAATCAGAGAAATTTTAAAACACTGCTCTAGCTCACTTAAAAAAAATTAACAGCGCAGCAGGTTTTACATCAATATATATTTTTTAGAACAATAATAAGTATGGAACTCTAATTTGTAGCATTATCGATGGGCTGCAGTACTGCGGTGGTGGTGCTGCGGTAGAGTTGTCGCCACACAGTAAGACGCTGTTCGGTTCGATTCTCAGCTAGAGCATCTTCTGTGTGGAGACATGCGTGAATGGGTGTACCTTCGTTGAAGGTTGTGCTTCAGAGCTGGCAACTCGGTACGTAAAAATCTACTGCCAATCATTAGCGGACCGGAGTTCTGCTGTGGCGACCCCTAACCGGGAAAAGCCGAAAGACACAAACAAACATTGATGGGCTGCAGTCCCCCTTGATTTAAGAGAAAATCACAAATTTTAAGAGTGACAGGGACAAATTAGACAAAATCGGGGACGTTCTGCAAACTCAGGGACAGTTGAGAGGTATGGCTGTGAAAGGCATCTCAGACTTGTAGGGCCCTAAGTGAAGAAAAATGTAGGTAGACCCCAGATTTTCCTAATAAGGCAATAACAAGTCATTTTGTGTGTGTGTGTGTGTGTGTGTGTGTGTGTGTGTGTGTGTGTGTGTGTGTGTGTGTGTGTGTGTGTGTGTCTTTATTCCTTTAGTAGTTACAGATCACAACCATCATTCCTCAACTAGAAAATCTGCTTGTTGGAAGTACAGTTCTGAGCCTGAGCAAAAGCCTTTATCAGCCTAACATTCAAATGGAACTTTAAATATTTTAAGAGTGGAAAGTGAAATCAAAGTGCGTGCAAGACTATATGACATGCTTTCCAGATGCAGTCAAAAAAGTAGGAAATCAAAGTACTTCCCATCACACTGCACACTATGTAGCCATAAAATTACACCAGGAAGATGAAAGTTTTGTAAAACAAAATCATAGCCCACCAGGACATTAGAAAACATTAGTAATCACTTAGTGTGATATAGAGACAGTGTGTGTGTGTGTGTGTGTGTGTGTGTGTGTGTGTGTGTGTGTGTGTGTGTGGAAGAGGGGCTTATTCGGCTTATATTGAGGTTGCGGGGGTGAGTTCGGGACAAAGCAAGGCCCTACAATATATTATTATTATAGCCCTTCGATTACATGTGTTCAGTATTTGCTTTGCCCTTAGAGTATCTAGCTTATTTAAGGTTGAAAATGACAGTTTGCGTATCATTCGTGATTCAATAGCTAGTAAATTCTGCACAGCTTACAGAACACTGAGAAATGTGTCCTGCACAGACCAGATCACTTGTAGAAATCCCCCTCAAAGTAAAGAAATTCTGGGGCAATTGTTATGGGTCATCTTTATTCTGGTAACAGAATGTTTTGGCTAGTAAAGAATCCATTACCCTTATTCCAGCTTAGCATATAACCGAGTTTGTGACTTTGAGGAAAGTGTTTTATTTATTTTGCTGTCCCTCTGTTGTCGCCTTCATCATGGTGACATTGTGAGTATATTAGTAAAGTGTGTGATTTAATAGAAAGCAGGCTTTACCGTACATCTATGTCTACATCCTGTTAAAAAAAACAAGGCTAAAGTGCCTATCTGTTTTATATGTGTGTCGTAAAGGGACAGTATCAGACTGTCAAATCAAGTTCAACCAGAAATGCATCGCTGCTTATCTGAAAAGCCAGTATCCCCTGTTAAAACACACACACACACACACACACACACACACACACACACACACACACACACACACACACACACACACACACACACACTCTTACCTTTTCTCTTAATGGAACAGCTAGTTTAAATTCAGCGTGCAAGTGTGGAATGTGTGTACTTCCGTGGTGGCGTGCATCACACTCATGGTTCTTCTAAAAGGAGAAGACACCACCACTGCGGTGTGAAGTTTTTTGAAGTGACACCCTGACCACATATGCAAAATGGGAAAAGGGGTTATGGATGGATGAATTAAAATAAATGTTTAAGCCTTCTGACCATAGTGGGCCCCTCCCCAGCCATGTGGCCCTAGGTGATTGCCTATGTCGCCTACTGCTGGATCCAGCTCTGCCTATTAGGCCCATATTTAGCCACCAGAAGAGCATTGTGTATTCTTTTACTAGGAAGATGTTCTAATTTCATGAAAACAGAGCAGTGTGCGAGATGTGTGAATGGTGACTAAAACCTTTACAGTAATGTCTGACCTCTGTTTGCATATACTCTGTTATTAGTCTAACTTGCAGTCCAAACTTTTGCTTTGGCCTGATCCAGCTCTGTTACCTGTTCCTTCCTCTAGAATGGATAGAGATGTACTTCCAGAATCCCTTTGCATTACAAAGTCCCGCCACCTGCTGTTGTGGATGTATGTAGTGCTAAGTAGAAAGGTTGATATTGTTCAGTTTTTTTTTTCCACGTGTGTTCCTGAAGTGTGTGGAAAGCAAATTGGAGACGAGAAATTATGTCCATCCTCCTGTTATGTGATAACCAGTACCTACAGCTTGCTTTGCACTCTTATGAGAATGAGAAATATGAGATTAGAAGAACTTTGCTCAGATCATTCTTTCAGAGATAAAATAAGTGATGCACTGCAGTGGGCATTTTCTTAGATCAACTGATATTAAGTATGTACATGCTATTTCTATACCTTCTTTATGAGCAGTAGTGCTTTGCTGTCAATTTCCATGTGTTACGTGGAGGAAGACTACACCAAGCAGTATATCGGTGGTTTCTAGACGTGTAATAAGGATGAATCATGAATGGAAATATAGCATGAACTATAAGATATGCAGACTAGCAAAGTATCCTTTTTCTTTTTTCTGTTTCCTGTTTGCCTCATGCCTGTTAACCATCATGCCTACCCCAACCAGTCATTAGCCTGTTTGTTTTTCCATAATGAATGCCTCCAACATGGAGGAGCTTTTCACAGAGGGTTTCATTCAAGCAGCCATAAGTGTGGGGTGTACCCTTGTCGGCATCCTGTTAATGAGGGCGTATGATGTAGGCCCTTAACCCTCTCCTCTTTTCTGGGATGGAGAGACCTACTTCACTTGGAAGCCACCAGTTTCTCCACCTACAAGTGCATGCTATCATGCACCAACAATGAGGGCTGCAAGTTAAGTGGCTTGTCCTCCTGCAAAAAATTGTGACAGTAGTCAGTTCCAGTCTACCTCACCTTTCTCCCTAGATAGGCATGCCCATCCTTCACACACCAGCTCCAGCAGACACTGTGCTACAAGGGCATCTGGGCCATAAGTCAGGGCTTTATTGTTTTATGTCAGCACATCTGGTCCACAAGTTATGTGTTTGGTTTATGTAAGAAAAGCTGGACAAAATACCCCTAGAGTAATCAAAAGCATATGAATTGTTTATATTAATAAATCACATGTATTGTTTACTTGTACTGCATTTGCAAAGCATGCTTTACTGGGTGCTGGACACAAATTGCATAAATTGAAAAGGAAGCTTTTGTTTGTATTTTCTTACTTAACAGGAAGTACCTCAGGTGGAGTATTATAAAACAGATATATGCACATGTATGTTTTTCATTGTAGGTCCACCTGATGCACCTCTTGATTTGCAGCTAGAGATGGGCCCTTCACCAGGAATTGTACTGATTAGCTGGTTACCAGTGACCATTGATGCTGCTGGAACTTCAAATGGAGTGAGAGTCACTGGTTATGCTATCTTTGCTGATGGGCATAAGGTAATTGCATTTATAAACTTATAATGTCAGGTCATGTTTGTTTAATCTCTGGATCTGTCTAGTGACAGCCATAATTCTTTAATTGTTGCAGATTGCTCATGTATACATACACACACACCTACCTGTGCATGTTGGAGAAGCACCAGTTCAGTTATGTTATGTATTTTGGTGTGGGTGGCGGGGGTAGTGTTTGTGTGTGTGTGTGTGTGTGTGTGTGTGTGTGTGTGTGTGTGTGTGGGGGGGGGTCAGATCATCCAGTGAAACCCCATGCAGACATATGGAGAGAACATGTAGACTGTACAGAATAAGTACCCAGTTGAGAATCAAATTGGAGGACAAAGCACTCGAAGGCAGTAGTATATTATCTCTCCATTTTTTCTTTAGTAGCCTTCCTGTTGTTATTTGTTGGCATAGCTTCAATTTTACATACTTCATTCTCTGAGGAACTTCACTTACTGTGCAGCTTGTAGTGTCAAAATACAGGGATGTCTAGGAACTTGGTTGGGTTGTCATAGTGAGCTTTGGCAGAGTATAGACCATGACTTCTTAAAGAAAGCATCAGTCAGTCTTTAATGTTGCTTTATGTTAGCAAATTATAAGTAGGATCTTTAGATTCCAGTGGAAAGCATAATCTCTCATGATATCTGGCGCATTGTACCAAATGGCTTGCTGTCATTGCGGTTTCACTTCAGCATCCGCCTTCTTTTACCTTAATTATTTTATTTCTTTTGTCATGTGTTTGTACATTATAGCACATATTACCTACAAGATGTTACAGTTTTGCATCTTCATGACTAAATGTAGTCAGTATTGTTATAAAAAGACAGCGTTCATTGACATTTCTCTTTTTGTCAATGTATTTACAATGTAAACAACTGTTCTGATGTATGTGTGCTGTGGTATCCCCACTACTATCTGGCTAATCACACCCTTCATTACTGTCATTCAGAACTGTGCCCCTTCACCACAATATTGAATGCTGAGAACAGTCAGAATACCCTGGTAAGTGCTTTCAGGGATATTTTTTAAACATTTTTATAAAATGGGAAAGAAAGCAAAGCGCAAACCATAGTAACATTTTTCTTGATTATATTTATGCAGTATACATGTATGTTTTCCTATTAACAATTATCATCCAATCCAAACTGGAGTAAATTGCTTAATTTTCTTCTTCCCTTAAACCTCACCAACTCCTGAACATTATTCTGCATGTATTGTTCCCACAGATTCCATTCACTTCTATATAATTTACTCATTCCCTTTTCTAAAAATGCCAGCTCCAGTTCATTTATCTCCCTTTCACTATTCAGTTCTTTATTTATGTTGGTTTATTTTATTTATTTTACATTTGTTAACCGGGACCCCCCCCAAAAAAAAAGTGTTCCCAGTGACCTCTCTCCTTTCCATAACACCTCCAACATTTGCTATCTCAATGAGGAAAAATTATCTGCTTTGTGCATAGAAATACTTATACAAACACTTCTGAGCAAAAATCCTAAACCCTATGGAATTTATTGCATACTTGAATGCCATACAAATGTCCTCTCATTGTTCCTTTGTAAACTGCCTTTCTAGTCTCTCTTCCCAAGCTTTTCTAACCTCCTATGATTGATTCTTAAAGTTAGCATGTAATGTTATATATATCCTACTAATTATCCCTTTTTAACAGCAGCTCCTGATGTCCTTCTATTCTAATGTTGCAGTATTCTTAACATGTGGGAGATCCTCTGCCCCAAGTGACCCGACGTCCGGCCAGCATACAGCAGATTTTAGCTGCTGCAAGTACAAGAAACATCGCATGTCTGGCTTGTTGAACGTCAGCCATAAAAAGAACGTCCGCACTTAACAATCCTCAGAACTTCTCTGCTGCCATTCAGAACACTTGACTCGTAAGCTGGTCTGCTGCCTGTTTCTGTTTGCTGCTTCCAGCTTTCAGATAAATGCCCCATTGGGGTTTTAATTTTTTTTACTGCTACTGCCTTTTTTGTTTAGTTCATGTCATCCAGGAAGGATAAGTTTAGGTGTGGAAGGCAAATTGCACGTAAGGATAGTCACAATCTTTGTCCATTTTTGTCTATGCTCAAATCACAACCACCATTCCTGTGCTGTTTGTCAGGCCTTTGTCCCAATGACTTTGCAAAGCCATCTTTTAGCTTGGAGCCTTTACTTAGAGAGTCAGTGTTTGAAGAGACTAGCTAAGGACATTATTGAGGGTTCTCTGGGTCCTTTTGCTGAGCTGACTTTGAAGAGAAAGGTCAGTAAGCCTAGGTCTGAATCCTCTTCTATTGTGCCTCTTTATGCTGATGTATCCCTTGAGGTTAGTGAAAACTCGGAAGTATGTTCGGAGCTTGGGTCTGGTTCTTCGGCAGGTACCACTCATTAAAGAATCTGACCTAGGTACGTCCTCAAAGACAGTGAAGATGTGTATTATCAGACGGACAAGGGGGAACCACAGCTTGTTGTGTTGAAAGGGTCCAGAGACATACCTCAGACTCTAGTTAGGAGACAGACATGTCTGTCTGTCTTCTTTTTCTTCTTCTTCTTCCACAACGAAGACGACTGTTAGAAGACCTCCTCAGCTTAAGACTTCTCTTTCAGGTCCCACTTCTAAACAGCCTTTTCCAGATAGGCAGGTAGTCTGTGACTACCAACCGCTTCCAAATCTTACTCCTCTTTCGCTTCATCTATCCCCCTCTCTTCCAGCTTGAGCAAGTGTACCTCAGGATTCCTGGGTTCTCTCTATTATCCAACACAAATATTTCATGACTTGGAAAAAACTTACTCCTTTCAGGAGCATTCCTCAAGCTCCTCCAAACCAGTTGGATTTGTTTCCACAGGTTCTAAAATAATTATTTACTGAAGGTACAATTCAACATGTTCCTCTAGACCAATTGGAAAGGGGGTTTTACTCAAGAATGTTTCTTGTACCCAGAAAGGGAGTTCCTTGGAGACCCATTTTGGACCTTCCCCATTTAAACACTTTTCTAAAGGTTCCAACGTTTCGCATGGTGTCTTTACAGACTTTGTTTCATTTAATTCCCCCTCAGGCCTACAAGGCCTCCAGATATCAAGGGCACCTACTTTCACATTCCTGTCCATCCTCTTTACAGGAATTGTTTAAGTTTCTCTGTGGCTTCCTTGCACTTTCAGTTCTCTGCCATGCCCTTTGGCCTATCTACTTCCCCAAGGGTACTCGCAAAGTGTTTGCCCCCTGTGATTGCTTATTGCAGGATCAGAAGTATTCAGGTGTATCCACACCTGGATGGTCTCCTTGTTCTGACTCCTCTTCCATAACAGTTAATTCAAAACCTGCAGTTTGCAATCTCTCTCCTACAAAGGTTGGTGTTCGCAATATATTTCAAAAAACATTTCTTTCTCCTTCTCAGGATCGCATTTTCCTAGTGTGCAGGCTAAAAACAGATTTCATGATGGCTTTCCTTCCACCAGAAGAGATTATGTCTCTCACTTCCTTTTTCCTCAGTCTTCTGTCTCTTCCATCGATAACTGTCAGGGAATTTCTAAGACTACTGGGGTTTATGGCATCCACAGCACCCATGGTGCCCCTGGAAAAACATCACATGAGGAAGTTTCAGTGGTACCTAAAATCTGTTTGGATGCAGCATGCTTATCCTCTAGAGTTTGTACTTCCTCTTCTCCTAGGCCTGAAATCAGAGCTTCTTTGGTGGATTCAGCAATTTTCACTGAATCCAGGCCTACCTCTTCATCAAGCTCAACCAACTCAGGAGTTGTTCACAGGTGCTTCAGACACAGGCTGGGGGACAACCTTTGCATCAGTGAAGGTGCAGGTTCTCTGGTCTCCTTCTCAAAGGAAGGAGTATATCAATGTCAAGAAAATGAGGGCCCTCATTCTAGCTCTACAGGATTTCCAACCTCTGTTTCATCCAGGACCATTGAAAGTATTTATGGATGATACCACAGTCCTCTGGTATGTAAACAAGGGGGGGGGGGCAAAGTCATATCTTCTTTGCAGGTTGGCTGTGATGGCATGGAACTTGGCAGTTCAGTACAAGGTGACTCTTCAAGCAAAGTGAAAAGGGATGATGATGTAACGGGGGGGCGGCTCAAGAAACAAGGAGAAACTGTGATTTTGGATGCAGGTCTTTAAGGAGAATAACAGTAATCATGCAGAACATTATGTTCATAAAGTATTCTAAGAACTAAGCCAACACAGGATTGGAGAAAGGAGATTCTGCCAATAGGGATGACTTCAATTAGGGATATAGACAATAGGCAAGATGAGGCTGGAATTAATTGGAGAAAACTGGCAAAGGAACCAAGGTATTGGGAGCAAATACCTATTGAGGGAAAGATGATAGAATGGGAAGATGCCAAGAATTTGTTTGGACTGCAGGTTTGAGATTGCCTTCCTGTTAGGGACTGATGTCAAAAGTATAGGCAAAGAGAAAGAAATAGGGGGGCTCCTAAACGAAAGACCAGCACTAGTACAGTTTTTAGTAGAATGTAGAACAGAAGCTGCCATTAAAAAAGGAATAATTAGTAGAGCATATAAAATATTTTGTGATAACTATAAGAATCAATCAGAGGAGGTTAGGATTGGGAAGAGAGATTCACAAAGAAACAGTGGGAGGATATATGTATGTCTCCCAAATATGCAATAAAATCTAGAAGATTTAGGATTTTTTGCCTAGCAATGTTTGCATAGATATTTCTGTACCCCAAGTAGGCTCCAGAGAATTTTTCGTCAATCAGACAGCAAATGGAGGTGTGACGGGAAGAAAGAGGTAGTTGGGAACATATTTTCTGGGAGTATGGTGAACTAGTGGACTTTAAAGATTCCTTGCTGGATACACTGTTGGAGATGCTTGGTGGGCAGATTGGTCTAACAAGGGAGATGATTTTTCTGAGCTATGATACAGAATCGGAATTGCCTAGGCATGGCAAGGCCTTGCTGTGTCTAATAATGGTGGCTGCCAAAAAAGCAGTTACTAGAAAATGGAAATCAGAATCTAAACCAACTATACTAGAAGTAGTGAATGTAGTAACAGAGATAAAACAACTGGAATTGAGATCTTTAGAAAAAGGGTAGGAGCAAACTACATAGGAAAAAATGAGAATTGTGGGACCAATACCTACAAGAGAGGAATGAGGTTTAAAAGGTGGCAGGACTTAAATGAGCTATGCAGCGTTTGACTGAAAAATATTGGGTAGATTATAAGTGATGTATAATGTTTGCAAAAGGGAGTGTGTCAGTATGTTTTGTGATGTAAAATGCTTGCAACTAGGATTGTGTTGGTGTGGTTTGTTTTCATTTGTATAACTGTGTGATTGCCTATGTAGTAAGTGATGTTTCTTGTTTAAAAAAAGTGACTCTTCAAGCAGTTTACATTTCATCCACTCAACATTTTGTGGCAGACAGAGGTCCATGACTCAATCCCACGAATGGATGCTTCACAGGGATGTGTTTCTGGATTTGGTCCATCGGTTTGGTACTCCTCTAGTGGATCTTTTTGCCTCCTCTCTGAACAGACAGCTTCCTGTTTTTTGTGCTAGAGTCCCAGATCATCTGGTTTGGAAGGTGGATGCCCTATCAATGGAAGGGGAAGTTTCATTATGCATTCCCCCCTTTCCTCTCATTATTCAAAACGTCCTGCTCAAGATTCAGCAGGACAAACCAGATATCTTGCTGGTGACTCCCTTTTGGTCAAGACAGCATTGGTTCCCTCTTCTGCATTAAGCCAAGTGCAGTTATCACAAGTTACCTTACAGAATGGACCTTCTCACACAGAACAAGGCATCTCTCTTTCATCCACATCTGTCAACTTTACAACTGACTCTGTGGGTGATAAACTTTTGATTCCTTTCAGACACCTTTTTTCTGAGGACGTGCTTAGGGTACTGCAAGAGGCCAGAAAACCCAATAGTAGAAGATCTTATTTTTCTAAATGGAAGAGATTTTCCACTTAGTGTCTTTCACATAATCTGGACCCACTTTAAGTGGATATACCAGTTGTTCTTTCCTACTTGTGTGAGTTACGTAAGAGTGCTTTGGCTTATTCCTCAATGAAAGTTAACTTGTCAGCCATTTCTGCTTCTTTGCCATTGACTCCCCCCTTTAGCTTCTAGACTGGAAGTAAAACTTTTTCTCAAAGGTGTCCTTCACATTAATCCTCCCAGGAAACCAGTTCCACTTCCTTGGGATTTGAATTATGTGTTAGAGAAGCTAATTGTAGCCCATTTTGAACCTGCAGCTTCTGCTTCCTTAAGGTTTTGTACCTGGAAAACAGTCCTTTTACTAGCTTTAACCTCTGCTAGAAGGGTTTCCGAGATTCAAGCTTTGTCTTCTCCATCTTTTCTTGTTTTTCCTAAGGATAGGGTCTCTTCACGTACTAATCCATCCTTTATGCCCAAGGTGGTGAATGAGCTGTCTCTTTATCTATTGTTACCCACTTTCTTCCTTTCTCCACAGTTCTCCAGTGAGAGGATCTTACACACTTTGGATGTGCATAGACAACTCAGGTTTTATTTGGATAAGACTAAAGCTATCAGGAAATCTGATCAGCTTTTTTGTTTATTTTCATTTGAGGGTTCTGAGTTTGCCTGTTTCCAAGCTGACTATTTCCTCTTGGATTTCCAAGGTTATTTCATTTTATTTGTTTTATGGTAAGAGTCTTTCTGTTTCTGTAATGGCTCGCTCCACTAGCTCTGTGGCTTCCTCTGCTGCATTCTTTAAGGGTTTGGATACTATAACACCATTTTGGAGCCTGCCACTTCTCTTCATACTTTCACCAGGCATTACAAGCTGGGTAGTATTTCTAAATCCAGGGCTGGATTTGCTAGATCCATTCTTCATGGCTTTGCAGAAAGTTCCTCTGTTACTTCCTCCTCCCAGGTTTCATCTAAGCTTTGGTACTCTCCCACATGTTAAGAATACTGCAACATTAGAATAGAAGGACATAGAATAGTTGTGTAAAATCTTACCATAACCTTAGATGTCCTTCTCTTCTATGTTGCAGTATTCTATCCCTCCTTCCTTCCCCCATACCTTGTTCTTTCTTTGGATGGCAGATTGTTTTCCTTTTTCCTTACACTGGTGTTCTTCATGGGGAATTTCACTTCTGAGGATTGTACGTGCGGACATCTTTTTATGGATGATGAGCAACAAACCATACATGTGATGCCCCATGTACTTGCAGTAGCTAAAAACTGTTGTATGCTGGCTGGGCATCGGATTGCTTGGGGCAGAGGCTCTCCCACATGTTAAAAATGCTGCAACATAGAAGAGAAGGACATCAAAGTTTATGGTAAGATTTTATGCAACTATTCTTTCTAGACTCAACTAAAAATGTCACTGTAGCTGTTTCTTCACTTAATACTCCCCTGTAGCTTTCCTTTTTCCCATACTGTGTTATCAATCTGTGAAAGGGAAGGTATTCTCTAACCTGCTGTTCAGACTTCTGCTTGGTCTCATCCATTCTGTTACATTTTCCTCTCAAGTTATTTGCTAACCAATACCTTGAGTCCTTTGCTAATTCTCTGCAACAAATCCTCTCTTGCCTGTTTTCTGTTCTACTTGCAATTGTCCATATTGGTAAAAAATCTCCCTTCTCCATTCCCATGTTGGCTTAACTCTAAGAATACTTTTTGCTACTCTATGAATGTAAAACTATTTTTTTTAATTTCTGCAAGTCTTTCTGGTTTCTAATACCATGATGGGAATGGACCCCATTCCTAAGTCAAATTATGATTAAAGTTCATGAAATTAGTATTGTTTCAATCTTTGATGTTTGCAAAAAGTGCCGTTCGCAGCACCCATGCAGTGTGACCAGTAATGACTCCTACTGCTATTCGTAGGAGTTACATGTATTGGTAACATATCTAAATAAGATTGTAGATTCTTTTTTTATAAGACCCGTTGCTCCTACTACACTGGAACTGTCTGGTATCCTTCTTCCCCATTGACTTCGTTTCCGCTTGCAAATCCTGATATTTTATTACTTTATGTCTCTATACGTAAGATGCTATAATCACTGGGTGTACCAATTTCAAAGATCAATGCTACTTTTGTCTTCTTTTCATGGACTACCATATCTGTATTATTCGCATCTATTTTTTGAACTGTAAGCAATGGATGATCCCATGTGATGCAGACTTCATCATTTTCTGTGACACTTTACAGCTCATGTTTCCACTGTTTGTCAGCTACTTCAGTATTATAATGTTTGCACAATTCCCAATGCAACAGTCTTGCCACATTATTATGCCTTTCAATATAGAGTCCTTCTGCCATTAGTATATCACAAGCAGCAACAAGATGTGTGACTGTTTCCTATTCTGTTTTACAAAACCTACGTTTGTTTGTTTCTCCCACATGTTTAATGGACTTTATAAACCAACATGTTTGCAGTCCACTATTTTGGGCCGCCAATATTAACCTTTCATCTTTTGATTTAAATTCAACTCTCCTCGTCGATTCCTGCATTCGATCCTGATCAATATGAGGTTGTCCAAGAATTTTCTATACTTGGAACTATATTTATGCATTTTGCACATTTCTTGCCTTCTCATCTGTTCCTTCACCTTATATTCTTTCTTTTGTTTGCTGCCTGATTTTTATCTACTTCTGGTTTGATTGCCATTCCCCTTTGACGCCGATATGCTTCTGCTAAACTAAGCAGAAAAGTCATTTTAGACTTATTCTCCTCCTGTTTCAAAACTTTTACTATGTGTGGGTCTTGTGAGGTCAACAGGTATGCATACAGTCCCACAATTGGAGATCTATACATGTTATCAGTTTTGAGGAGGCCCATACCTCCTTCCATCCTAGGCATTAGACATTAGACAGCTATTTGACATTTGGTATATATCTCAGTATGCACTGATTTTTATAATTCATTTGATGAGTGTGAAGCATCCGTCTTGTTTTCCTGTCCAACCTATCCACCACCCTTTGGGCCAGTCAGTCACTGCGAAACTAAGTTGTGACAAAGAGCAAATTGGTTTATAGGTTGTGCTTTGTTCCTAGATGTCAGTGCTGTTTTCAGTATTAATTTAAGTGTTCTAAAATATTCCTTACTAAGTTTTATTTGTATTTCTTCATATTTTATTGTTGATTCTTCATCAATTCCTAAATGTTTATACAGTCCCTCTTGCTCAAGTTCTTTTATATCACATTCCTGTCCAAACTGTGTTTTCTTGTTGCTGTGGCTTTTCTGCTTTAAAGTTTGCTTTTGCACATTTATCAAGACAAAATGACATTCTTGTATCATCTGAAAATGTTTTGAATGATTGCAGTTGTGCTTTCAATTCCTCATCTATACAGTTTTAAATCATCTACAAAAATAAGATAAGTCTTTACACTTATTTGTTTTCTGGGAGCCAAGTTGTAGCCCATGACCTAATCTGTTAAGTGGACAACTTAATGGTTTAATGGCAAGACAAAATAGCAGTGGTGACAGAGAGTCACCCTGGAATATCCCCTGGAATAATAATTTGTCTTTTATCATGGCTTAACTCCAGAGTGGTTTGCCACTGTTTAATTATCGCTGTAATGTAATCAGTCAGTGTAGTGTGTATCTTATAAAATTTTAAACACTCTGTTATCCATGAATGTGGGACACTGTCAAATATTTTTTGTAGTCTGTCCATGCCATACTTAGTTTCTTCCCCATTTTACAGTTATCCATTATGACTTTGTTTAACAACAAAAGAGCCTTTATTCCATATGACTTTCTTTTATTAACTACTATATGGTTTTTGGTGTTCTCCTTAAGGAGCTGCACCCAAAGTCATTGTCTGTCCTTATTTTTCTAATTCCTCCCATTTCAACATCATTGCCCCTGTTGGGGTAATTACATCTTTGATACAGCCTTGTGGTCATCACGTCTTACAATTTTCCCTTGACTGTTGAGTGATCAAACTCATAACCATCTACCTTTTTTGGCGAAAAAACAAAACAAAAAACACTTGGCACCCCTCAGCAAATACCTTGGAACCTGTATTTATAGATGTCAGCCTGACCCATTTCCTGGTTAAGCAGTCAGTGTTTGGTAGCAACTGGACTGCGGAGTAGTTCCTAAAATCCTATTGCAGATGTTCTGAGGTAATATTCAGGCCCCAGAATTCTTCTTTTTCCTAAGCCTCCCCTAGGACCAACATAGTTTGACAACTCTGGATGAGGATGGCACACAGGATCTTCCTTTCTAGCAGGACTGAGAGGATAGTCCTAGGCATTAGACATTAGACAGCTGTTTGATAGTCTATCATTGGTGCACTGCTGAGTTCATACCAATTACCTGTTATCACCTTTGACAGGTACATTCCTGAAGACTAATATTCCATCACCTGACCTTAATCCCTTGCCTGTTACTTGCAAACTATAAAGATAATTGGCAGAAAATTTCAACTAAAAAGTTAATAAGATGAAATGTAATAAAAAGTTCTCCAGCTTTATTTTGGTTATTTTATTACCTTGGTCAGTATGCCATTTTATAAACTCATCTACTGCTTGCTAGATGTTAAATGCATCTTGTGAGTTCAGACACTTTCAACCTAGAGTTATGGTTGAGAGCTCCTCACCCTCTGTAACCTGGGATTGGATGTCAGAAGATGAAGAGACCATTATTTCTGAAACATATGGAAACAGTGAGATGTTATGTAGTCCTATCCCTCTGTAATTCTTGCTGGATGGGTTCGGAGCCGATATTCGGCTCTGACTCTGCCAATACTAAAGCTAGAGAGCTTTTACTGGCTCGAGGCTAACCCCTATCCCATGGTGCCTCAGGGCAATTCCCCAGATCTTGTTTGCCGTGAAAGCTTCGAGGTTGTCTCCTTACTGGCTCGTTGGCTAAGTAGTAGATATTTTATTAATCTTGTTTTTTCACCACTTTTTTTTCTTCAGTCTTTTACTCCTTATCGTTAATAGCTTTTCTTTTGTGATTGCATTGAGTGTTTGACCTCTATCCCCCCATAGGAATGTATAGCCCGTGTCAGTTACAGGGCCGTAGTTGCCCGTTTAAGTTAGAGGGCCTTTCCTCCTTCTTACTTTCTTTATTTAAAAAAATATATATATATATATATATATATATATATATATATATATATATATACATCTTTCTAAATTTCTGTTTTTACTGTTTGTTGGTATTTTTACCTCAGTAGTTAGTATTGTTAGTATAGTTAGCATTGTTGTCTTTTTTCATGGGTAGCTTTATTAGTTCTTCTTAGCATGTCTAAGGAAAAGGACAGAGAACAAAAGGACCATCACCCTTCGGGGTTTAAACAATGTGATAAATGTTCACAGAAGATGTCATTGACAGCCAGTCACACTAGCTGTGTGTACTGCTTAGGTGAAGCCCACTTACAAGAACCCTGTACTTTTTACCATGCCTTCAGTACTAGGGTTCTTAATGAGAGGAAACGCAAACTCATTTATAGGGGTCTTATGACCAGTTCCTTCCAGGAACAGCTGGAAGTGGGTCAGACAGCTCCTAAGACTACCAAATGAAAATCTTCGGCTCCAGCTTCGGAACCGTCGAAAAACTCCAGAGCGACGGAGCCAAGCAGTTCTGGCTCTGATTCCACTGTCTTAATGCTGTTCGTCTCTTTGATGCCGAGGCAACCTTTGGTACAGAGACAGTTACCTGAGATTGACCCTGTCTCACCTACCTTGAGATCACCTATTTTGGAGAGGAGAGGAACTCCTTCTGTCTCCACCTGATCCTCCAGGACACACTCAGATGAGGACATCGAGTGGGTGGTGAAGAGGTTGCTTTCTGACCCGGCTCTAGCAAAAAAATTGGCCCCTCTGGACCCAAAGACTTTGGAGTTGACCCTTTTGCAATCCACTACTCCGACTGCTTCGTTCTTGGAGCCAGTCACTTCAGGTTCCTCGATGTTGGATCCTTCGGTTCTGAGAAGTCTTCCTGCTTCCTCAGAACCAGTAACTCTATCCTGAGAGGCTCAGTCTGGAGCCGATGGATCTGGGAGCCGACGCTCTGGAGTCGACTCCGAGGGGGATAGTCACCCTGGGTTTTCTTGGAACTGACCCTCCCTCTCGGCGCTTCGGCTCAATTCAGCTCAGTTCCCACATCTGCTTTGGAGCCATTCCCCCTTGCTTGGAGCCGACCATCCATCTCCTCAGAGCAGAGGTCTTCTTTGGAGCGGGGAGGAAAGGCCTTCAAAGCAATAGAGAAGGCCCTTTTGCCTTCTCTGCAAAATGCTTCTTCTGCAAAAGCCATACCTTTGTAACAGATGTCCCACCAGCAGCCAGCAGCAACCTCTTCTCCCCTGCCACCCCCACAGCATAGGGAACCAGAGACTCAAGCAGCCCCCATTGAGGGGGTTCCCCCTCTTCTGAGACCTCCCCAGATTATCCCACTGGAGAGCACCCTTGGAAGAGACTTTGTAAGTGGAAGCATGTTGACTCACCTGAGTCTCTCACGTCTGACACTGATTTGGAGGAAGAAGGGTCCTCTAGATCCCCTTCTGAGGATGTCTCCTTTTCTGACATCCTGGAAATCCTCAGACAGAGGGGTGATTGGAAGACCTCTAACCCTACTGAGGATGAATCAGTGTATCTTGTGGCCTTTGGTTCCTGACCTTCCACCTCCTGGGTGACACCACCTTATGACCAGCTCTTGGGGGTCATATTGCAGAAAGCCTGGACCTCCCCACACACAGTGGAGCCTGTCCCAAGGAGGCCAAACAAATTCATGACTGCACCTGAAGATAAATCTTTTCTTTCCAAAGGGGTTCCTGTTGATGCTATGGTGGTAGCAGTGGCCACCAAGAAGGAGTTGTCTGAGACATCTTCCAATATCCATCCTCCTAACAAGGAGTCCAGGATGATGGATAGGTATGGAAAGTGTACCTTTTCTTCAGCGGCATTTACCTTAAGATCTCTGAATTACCTTTCCCATTTTACTCGACTTCAGAGGGATCTCCTGAAGGAGTTGGGAGATGCCCTTCAGGGTTCAGTAGCTTCGGGATCCACGGATAAGGTTTCTGCACAGCTCTCCACCCTTACATCGATATCTAACTCCTCCATGAGGCTGATTTCCTGTGCAGCGGATGAAGCGAGCAGGGCAGCCGCAGCAGGAATCTCTCTTAGGAGACATTCTTGGATGCACCTTTGTAACTTCATGGAATCCTTTGTCATCCTTCACCAACATCCCCTTTGATGGTTCAACTCTTTTTGGACCTCAGATGAAAGGGACCTTGACCAGGTGCGAGCAGGAAGGGAAAACGTTATCTGATGTCAGAGTCCATTTCTTCCTTCCTTCTAGACCCTATCCCAAGGGTCAAACAGGAGGGAAAATGTGGTTCCATAAATCCCAAAAAGGTTTCCCTCAGGCACAAGGTCAACCCTCCCCTAGGGGCAGAGAGGGAGGATATAACGGAAGACGCCGTCCTCACGGCAAAGGAGGTCTGCAAAACCAGGGAGATAGAGAAACCTTCTCTGATCGTCCCTTCCATCACCCCTGAGGGGTTGCCTGACTGTCCATCTCTGGAGGCAATCGAGGGTTGTCTGTCACTGTACCCAACCACCTGGCTAAACATTTCACAAGATCGTTGGGTACAAACCATTATATCCAGAGGTTACCTGATTCCCTTTGTTTCTGATCCCCCGGTAAACCGGTCTCTTCCAGACAGGCCACCCAATCAACTAGACCATGCAACATTAGAGGTCATCTCGTTGCTGCAAAAAAAAGTGATCCAAGAAGTCCCCACAGAGCAAATAGGATCCGGAACTTACAATTCTTTTTAGTTCCAAAAAAGACAGGGGACTGGAGATCAATTCTAGATCTTAGCAAACTCAACAAGTCAGTAAAGAAATCAAAGTTCTGAATGATCACTCTGCAGTCGATATTTCCCTTTATTGGGAAAGACAGTTGGATGTGCTCAATAGATCTTCAGGATGGGTACTACAACATCAAAATGGACAGGTGCTCTAGAGGACACTTACTCTTTCAGCTGGGGAGCCAGTCATTTTCAGTTTTGAACACTGCCCTTTGGCCTCACTACAGCCCCCAGAGTGTTCACCAAATAGGATTCCAGGTGTTTCTGTACCTAGACGACTGGCTCCTCACTGCTACCACCAAGCATCAACTGATCAGAACCAGAGACGAGACTCTATCCTTGTGTGCCAGATTAGGCATCACAGTAAACCTAAAAAAATCAGCCTTATCTCCATCGCAGCACATTGTATTCTTAGGCTCAGAAATAAACTCAATCACCATGTCAGCAAGACTAACATCAGACAGAGTAGAATCATTGCGCAACCAAATCAGATCTTTGCTAAACAGTCACAAAGTTCAGGCCAGGGTAGTCCTTCAAGCCTTAGGGACTATGGCTTCCTCCTTTCTTTAAGTTCCCCTAGCCCATCTGCACATGAGAGTTCTTCAGTGGCTCCTATTTGCCCAGTGGTCAATGCAGGATCGTCCCCTGTCTCATCAGATTCTCATCACAAACACCTGCAAGAAGGATCCGACATGGTGGTTGCATAAGGAACAACTTCTCTTAGGTCGTCCACTTGTTCTTCCTCAAGAAAATGCAGATTTGACTATGGACGCCTCCCAGATAGGGTGTGGGGGGGCATTATCTGGGAGTGATGGTCCAAGGTACTTGGCAGAACCACGAGAACCACTTACACATCAGTGTTCTGGAGATGAGAGCGGTGCTGTATGCGTTGCAAGCACTTCACAGTTTTCTTCCCACCGGGAGAACTGCGATTCAGTCAGACAAACATGTCTGTCGTGTTGTACATAAACAAGCAAGGGGGAACCAAATCTTACCCGCTTTGTTGAGAGGCCTTAAGAGTTTGGAAATGGGCGATGGACACAACGCTTTCTGGTAGCAATGCACATCCCGGGGAAGTCCAGTGTGATAGCAGACAAACTCAGTCGAGCAATTCTCATGCCTCACGAGTGGTCCCTGAATTCAGAAGTTGTGAAAGATATCTTTCACACATGGGGCCAGCCTTGCTGCGACCTATTCGCTACACACCTGAACACCAAATGCAGCAGCTACTTTGCCCTAATTCCTCATCCGAGGATGTCACCCAGGGATGCTTTAGTCCACAATTGGCCCCCGGGACTCCTTTATGCCTTCCCACCTTTTCCTCTCATTCCAAAAGTGATACAGAAAGCGCAACAGTTGAAAAGTACCCTGATCCTCATTGCTCCTTACTGGCCTCGTCAAGTCTGGTTTCCCTTCCTGTGGCCCTACCTCTTGAAGGAACCATGGAATGTTAAGTTGTCTATCTCGCCTTCATTCTTGCTGGACGGGTTCGGAGACGATCCCCGGCTCCAACTCTGCAATCTACTAAAGCTCGAGAGCTATTTACTGGCTCAAGGCCCTCCCTATATCCCACAATGCTAGGCATCAGATCCCCAGATCTCGTTTGCCGCTTCAGCTACGAGGTTGCGATTTTACTTGGCTCCAGGTCGTATTAATTTTTACTTCATGTATATATATATGTATATATATATATATATATATATATGTATGTGTATATATATATATATATATATATATATATATATATATATATATGTATATATATATATATATATATATATATATGTATGTATATATATATATGTATATATATGTATATATATATATGTATAAATATATATATATATATATATATATATATGTATATATATATATATATATATATATATATATATATATATATATATATATATATATATATATATATATATATATATATATATATATATATATATATATATATTAAAAGTTAACTTTAAGTTTTTGTAGATAACCTTATCCTTGTTTTATAGCTTTCCGGTTAGTTAACTCTTTGTTTACTCCCTAATATTCCCTCTTAGAAACTCGTTTTAGTTAGAGAGTTTGTTCCCTTCCTCCCCCTTTTTTATCTTTGGCTAATCTCCCCTCCCTTTCCTTGTATTAATAGGGTAGTGTTTGCTCTTTTACTTTATTACAGTTTGTAATTTTTGTATATATTTATATATAGTTAACTGTGTAGTTACTAATATTGTTAGCTTAACTAGTGCTAGTGTGTGTGTGTTTTTTTCTGTGTGTTTAAGCACTAGTGAATTTTTTCTTTGGTATCCATCATGTCTAAGGATACCAAAGTTTCAGGTTTCAAGAAGTTTGACTAGTGCTGTCAGAAGATGTCTCTGACAGATGGTCACACTTCTTGCGTTTATTGCTTGGGCACCCTACACCTGCAGGACTCTTGCTCGGTCTGTCATGCCTTCAGCCCGAGAGTCCTGCAGGAGCATAGGAACAAGCTCATCCTGAGAGGCTTACTTAAGCCAGAAGGATCCCCGACCAAGCCTTCGTCAGGTAAATCTTCTAAGCCCGCCAAGCCGTCGGCTCCCAGTTCGGAGCCATCGCCTGGTGGACCACCGGCATCCTCGTTGGCTCCGGCTGGAGCTGACACCTCTAGACCTCAGTTGGCTCCGACCCAAAAACGTTCTAGGTCCCCTTCCCTAGAATCGGTTCGCTCGGCTCCGAGGTCACCATTACTCCAATCTGAAAAAAGCCATAGGTCCCACTCATCTCAGTCCTCCAAGCTATCTGATCGTGATCTAGAGAGGGTGGTCAGTAGACTCCTTAAGTCGCAGGCCCTGGCCAAAATGTTAACCAGCCCATCTCAACAGACTGTGGCTGTCCCGGTATCTACAGCAGTTCCTCCTCGACTCCCTCCTTGAGTTCGGAGCCAGAGCTGGTTGGGGCTCGAATCTTGGTAACGTTGGAACCGATACCACACCTTTCGGCTCCTTCGTCAGCTCCAATCTCTTCCTTGGTTCCGTCCTTGGAGGGATCTGAGCGTCGAGACTCCCTCGTCGGCTCCGAGGGGGCGAGTGGCATCAGACCCTTGTTCTACCCCGTTCTCCCTCTTGGAGCATCTGCGCAGGTGAGCTCAGCCCCGACATCGGCCTCGGAACCGTCCCTCTCGGTGCCGACAGGGGTTCTCGTCTACTAGGAGCAGGGACCTTCTACTCTGCCTGACAGGGGCGCCTTCGAAGTCATGAGGAGTGTGCTGACTCATGAGTTGGCCCCTCGATCAGCCCCTTCGGCTCCTCCCCCCATGGTGCCAGCATCGGTCTCTGTCCACCCTCCTGACCCCAAGCGTGGAGAGCAAACACTCCAGGTCGCCCCATTGTGCGTATCTTCCTCTTCCGAGGCCTCCCCCGATCCTTCGGAGGAGCCCCCCGGAAGAGAAAATGTAAGAGGAAACATGTCGACTCCCCCGAGTCAGTCACGTCTGATACCGACTTGGAGGATTCGGAAGGGTCCCCAAGATCCCCCTCTGAGGATGTCTCCTTTTCAGACATCCTAGAGATCCTTAAGCAGAGGGGGAACTGGACTGCCCTTAACCCTTCGGAGGACGAGTCGGTCTACCTGGACGCGTTTGGTTCTCGCCCTTCCACCTCCTGGGTGTCTCCACCTTTCGACCCGCTAATGGAAGTGGTGGCTCGAAAGGCGTGGTCAGCCCCGGACACAGTGGAACCAACTCCCCGTAGGCCTACTAAATTTATTACAGCCCTACCCAACAAGCAATTTTTGACAAAGGGTGTCCCTGTTGATGCCATGGTGGTTGCAGCAGCCACAAAGAAGGAGCTGGCTGACCCTTTGGTGCCTGTCCATCCACCTAATAAAGAATCTAGGACAATGGACAGGTACGGGAAGCGGGTGTTTTCCTCAGCGACCTTTTCTATGCAGTCGCTGAATTATCTGTGCCATTTCACTCATCTCCAAAGGGATCTTCTCAAGGAAATGGGTGATAACCTTCAGGATCCATTAGCTGCGGGGGCTCAAGATAAGATTAACTCCCAGCTGGCGACCCTTAATTCTATCGTCAACTCCTCCATGCGGCTCATTTCTTATGCAGCCGATGGGGCGAGTAGGGCCGCAGGTACAGGCGTGGCTTTGAGAAGACATGCCTGGATGCAGTTATGCAACTTTGCTGACCCCTTTAAGGCATCCTTCACCAATACCCCCTTCGATGGTTCGGCTCTGTTTGGACCACATGTGAAAGTTACCCTTACCAGGTGTGAGCAGGAAGGCAAGACTCTCTCTGCTGTGGGAGTCCGTTTTTCCACTCCCTCTAGACCATTCCCCAAGGGTCAGAAGAGTGGAAAAATGTGGTTTCGGAAACCCCAGGGAGTCGTGCATGACACACGTGGCGAGTTTCACTCCAGGGGCAGGGGAGGGAACAATAACAGACACCGCCTGAGGGGTAGAGGGGGCCTGCAAAATCAGGGTAGCAGAGAATCATTCTCTGACAAACCCTTTCAGCACCCCTGAGGTGCTGCCCGACTGTCCGCCTTCTGAGGCAGTCGGGGGAAGATTTTCACTGTACCCAGAAGCCTGGCATCTCCTCACACAAGACAAATGAGTACGGTCTATCATATCTGAGGGTTACAAGATCCCCTTTGTCCACACCCCGGTACAAACAACCAAGTCCCTTCCAGATGTTCCATCTGGTCTAAGGGAACAGGCAGTGCTAGAAATTTCAAAACTGCTAGACAAATGAGCCATTCAGCCAGTCCCAGCAGACCAGCAAAGATCCGGAATCTACTCCAAGTTCTTTTTGGTACTAAAAAAGACAGGGGACTGGAGACCCAGTTTGGATCTCAGCAGGCTAAACAAGTCTGTTCAAAGAACAAAGTTCCGGATGGTCACGCTCCAGTCCATTCTACCCTTTTTGGGTCAGGACAATTGGATGTGCTCCATAGACCTTCAAGATGCGTACTACCATATCAAAATGAACAGGCGCTCCTGAAGGTTTCTCCACTTCCGGCTGGGAGCCAGTCACTATCAGTTCAGGGCCCTGCCCTTTGGTCTCACCACAGCCCCCAGGGTGTTCACCAAATGCATGGCAGTGGTTACGGCTCACCTGAGACGGCGAGGATTCCAGGTGTTTCCATATCTCAACGACTGGCTCCTCACTGCTCCCACCAGGCATCAGCTACTACGAGCCAGGGATTATACCATCCAAACTTGCTCCGTGCTAGGTATATCAATAAATTTCAAAAAGTCTGCATTGTCACCTTGTCAGTCCATAACCTTTATAGGCGCAAGCTTAAATACAAAAGATCTGTCTGCAAGGCTTCCTCTCGACAGAGTTTCAGAAATCCGCCGACATGTGCAAGTCTTACTACAGTGCAACAGGATTCAGGCCAGAGTCATACTAAAGACCTTGGGCCTCATGGCAGCAGCAATCATACTAGTTCCCCTGGCTCATTTTCACATGCGGCTTCTTCAGTGGATGCTTTTTACTCAATGGTCCTTTCAACAGCTTCCAGTGTCTCACAAGATAATAATCACTCAATCGTGCAAAGACCACCTGGCTTGGTGGATGGTCTCCCCTCTGATACTCCAGGGCAGACCATCTGTTTTTCCTCCTCCTCCTGTTGTCACAGTGACCACGGATGCCTTCCTGATCAGGTGGGGGGGGGGGGCATTTTCAGGGCAGGACTGTCCAAGGCACCTGGCAACCTCTAGAGTACCATCTGCACATAAATGTCTTGGAGATGAAAGCGGTGCTTTTGGCATTGCAAGCTCTTCAGGACTCTCTACCCACCAGGACTATTGCAGTTCAGACAGACTATGTCTGTAGTGTGGTACATCAACAAGCAGGGCGGAACCAAGTCCTATCCCTTATGTCGAGAAGCACTCAGACTGTGGCAGTGGGCGATCTCCTCTCAATGGTTTCTGATAGCAAAGCACATCCCCGGGAGGTCCAACATCATAGCGGACAGGCTAAGCAGAGCTATTCTCATGCCTCACGAGTGGTCTCTCAATCAATCAGTAGTGGACAAAATCTTCCGCAGATGGGGTCAACCTTGCTGCGACCTTTTTGCAACTCCTCTCAACAGCAAGTGCGATGACTTCTTCACTCTCTTCCCCCTTCCCGGCCACTCCCCCAGAGACGCTCTAGTTCACGATTGGCCCCGGGGTCTTCTGTACGCATTTCCACCTTTTCCCTTAATTCCCAAGTTAATTCAGAAAGCAACCGTATTGGAATCCAGGATGATCCTCATTGCCCCTTACTGGCCTCGACAAATTTGGTTCCCGTTCCTGCATTGGCACCTGCTGGAGCAGCCGTGGAATCTGGACCCAGTGCCAGACCTCTTGGTCCATCAGTCGGGTGGGCTGCGCCAGTCCCTTCAGTCTCTCAGCCTTACAGCTTGGTTGCTCCACTTCCAACCTTAGCCAGGCTTCTGCTAATTTCTCAGTCGGTGCGTGATATCATCCTTTCTTCGCACAAATCTGCCACCAGGAAGACTTATGCTAGTAAGTGAAAACATTTCTCCTTCTGGGCACAGGCTAGGAATATTGACCCCTTTACAGCCCCTGTCCATCATGTTTTAGATTTTTTAGCAGAGCTCTTTCAAGCTGGTTCTTCCTCTGCCACCATTAGGGTCCAATTAGCTGCTATTGCAAATTTCCATGCTAGCCTGTCAGAAACCAGCATCATGTCCCACAAATTTTGCAAGGCCTTTCTTAAAGGAACTTTGTTGCTTAGGTCCGCGGTCCGAGATCCCCCACCCCCGTGGGACTTGAATCTCATATTGGCTTCCTTGATTCTCCCTCCCTTTGAACCAGCGGCTTCCTGTTCCTTAAAATTGCTCTCCTGGAAGACTCTCTTTTTGGTAGCCATCACATCAGCTAGGAGAGTTTCGGAACTTCAAGCCCCCTGTATTCGTCCTCCTTATCTTGTGTTTCATAAGGACAGAGTTTCACTTAGGCCTAATCCTTCGTTTTTACCCAAGATAACCTCTGAAACAAATCTGAGTCAGACTATTGATCTGCCTGTCTTTTTTCCTAACTATTCGAACAAAGCCGAACAAATTTTACACCGCTTGGATGTTCATAGGCAATTACGTTTCTACTTGGACAGGACTAAGCAAGTAAGAAAATCAGACCAACTCTTCTTATCCTATGCTGAGGGCAAACAAGGACGGCCAGTTTCCAAAGTAACCTTATCCAGGTGGTTGTACTCTATTATTACCTTGATTTATCAACTCAGACATAAACAACTCCCGGCTAAACCTAGAGGTCATTCCACCAGAGCGTTAGCTACGTCGGTAGCCTTTCAAGCAAGACTACCTATGGAATCTATTTGTGCCGCAGCCACTTGGGGCCACTCCTCATACATTCATTTTGCATTATAAGTTGGATTTGGCCTCTAGGAATAGAGCTGAGTTTGGTTCCACTGTGCTCAAGAGTCTGTTCCAATGAGCCACCCAGGACTAAGGTGCTAGAGACGCTGTCCCATCCAGCAAGAATGAAGGCGAGATAGACAACCTAACATTAAGAAGTTATGTACCTACCATAACATTCCATGTTAGTTGTCTTCTTCTCGCCTTCTTTCTTGCGTCCCACCCTCCATCCCCCTAGCCTGGACAGACTGAGAAGAGTCCCCTTTTGGGGCCTTCTTCCTCTGGACAACTCTGATGTACATTGTGTCCTCCTCTGTATTTGTACTATGGTTTTCCTTGTGGTTGGACAGATGTCCTTGAATCTTTCCTTGGTGTTAGCTCTGGCAAATGAGATCTGGGGATCTGACGCCTAGCATTGTGGGATATAGGGAGGGCCTCGAGCCAGTAAATAGCTCTCGAGCTTTAGTAGATTGCTGAGTCGGAGCCGCCTTGGCTCCGAACCCATCCAGCAAGAAAGAAGGCGAGAAGAAGACAACTAACATGGAACGTTATGGTAGGTACATAACTTCTTATTCTGGAACCATCTCCAGACCTCCTGATTCATCAATCAGGGCTTTTCCATCCTACCATCCACACCCTAAAATTGACAGCATGGCTACTCCAGTTCCACGAATAGCCAGGTGTGTTTCCCTCTCACCTTCAGTCAAACACATTCTGATTTCTTCCCACAAGCCTTCCACTAGGAAGTTATATTCCAGCAAATGGAAAAGGTTCTCTATTTGGGCTGTAAACCAAGGCTTAGATCCCTATACAGCTCCTATAGAATCTATTTTGTCCTTCCTTGCGTCCATCTTTCATGAAGGAGCTGCGGCTGCTACGGTTAGAGTTCAGTTAGCAGCCATCTCTAATTACCATTTTGGCTACATGGGAAATACCATCATGTCCCACTCTTTGTGCAAAACCTTTTTGAAGGGGGTTCTCCTTCTCAGGCCTCCAATCAAACAGCCACCAGAACCCTGGGACTTAAATTTAGTTCTCACATCCTTAATTTCTTCCCTCTTTGAACCCTCTTCTTCATCGGATGTGAAATTATTATCTTGGAAAACACTATTTTTAGTAGCTATAACTTCTGCTAGGCGAGTCTCAGAATTGCAAGCTCTTACTGTTCGACCCCCTTACATTGTTTTCCACAAGGATAGAGTCTCACTTAGGACTAACCCTTCCTTCCTTTCTTCCCAAGGTATGTTCAGAACATAATCTTAATAATGCTGTTGAACTACCAGTGTTTTTCCAAATCATTCTAATAAATCTGAATACAGGCTACACCAGTTAAACGTCCACAGAATTCTCAGGTTTTACCTATACAGGACTAAAGAATTTAGAAAATCAGATCAATTATTTGTTTCCTTTTCAGACAAAAATAAAGGCTTGCCTGTTTCTAAAGTTACCCTCTCAAAATGGCTTTCAGACTGTGTTTCCTTTGCTTATCAGACTGCTGGCAAACAGTTACCCAACAAAGTAAAAGGCTACCCTACAAGAGCAGTATCAACTTCATGTGCCTGATACTATTTGTGCAGCAGCTACTTGGGCAAGACCACATACCTTTGTTACTCATTACAAATTGGATTTGGCCTCCCGGGGCAGGTCATCCTTTGGGTCCACTGTGCTGATGAGTCTCTTTGCTTGAGCCACCCAGGATAAAGGTGCTAGGGACGCTGTCCCATCCAGCAAGAATTACGGCGAGATAGGACTACATAACATAAAGAAGTTATGTACTTAGCATAACGTTCCATGTTTGTAGTCCATCTCGCCTACATTCTTGCATCCCTCCCTCCTGCCCCCTTCCTGTTCCTGGAGGATCCAGTGGACTATACTTATGCTGTCTGACCTGGTTGTAGTCGTTGTCCACCTGGCATGGATAATGTTACACAGTGTTCTGTCTGTATGTACATTTATTGATAGTTTCATAACTATTAGGTACTTATTGCTTCTTGCAAATAAGATCTGAGAAATTGCCATGAGGCACCATGGGATAGGGATTAGCCTCGAGCCAGTAAAAGCTATTGCATTTGTTTTAGCTTTATTAAGTTTGTATTCCAAAAATTGGGAGGGTGGCCTAATGGTTAAGGCATTTGCTTTACAAACACAAGGTGCAGGGTTTGACTCTCACAAGGGATAATTGGCTAGGCTTAAAATGGCTCGCAAGGGCAGTTAGCTTAGTACTAACCTATCAACCTGTCAACCTATCGAGCTTTAGTATCAGCCGAGTCAGAGCCGAATATTGGCTCCGAACCCATCCAGCAAGAATGTAGGCGAGGTGTTCTACAAACATGGAACGTTATGGTAAGTACATAACTTCTTTTTCTCCACTCCTTACAGCAACACCTGTCCCCCTTCCATCAGGTGATCCCACCTTTGGTGAAAGGTTCAGCATATGAACTGATTTATAGCCTCTTTACTGTGGATATCTAAGGAAGAAGAAAGACAATAGTTAGGGTCATACAACATGTGGAGCCCATGCTCAAGGATGCAGTTTTTGCAGCATGGAAACACTTAATTACTGCTTGTTGTGCTCCAAAGAAGCTAAATGTCCACTAAAAGTCCCCAGATGAGTAGAGTAGGCTCTGTCTAAGCATTTTTAGGATTCCTTCTTTGTGATGTCTGCATTCCAGCTTAGGGCCCAAATAATGCAGTACATTTTCTCTCTACTGCACAATAAGAACTGTGAAATATTAGACAGGATGGGTAAGAAGGTGTGCTCCTCTGCTACAATGGAACTTGCATTCCTCATCTGTGGGTCTTACCATTTTAGGTTCCAGTCCTCCCTAGTGGGTCAGTTTCTGGCAAAGCTTTCAGACATTCCAGATTCTTTGTTCATGGACATGCACATCAAGACTCTTATTACGATTCCTATGGTGAGCTTTCTGTGGTGTTCTTTATTTATGCTGTGCTGATCTGATGGTTAAGACAGCAGGCTTCTGTATGTACCAACAAAAGACGCATGGCTGAGCATGGTATACCTGGATGCCCTGTTGTAGGCAGAAGTCTTATTTTGTGCCTGCCTCCCAGGACTTGGTGAATGACTTCAGAACAGGAATCGGGGATTGATCACTGTTGAGAGCCTATGTGACCCCATTCAGCCCCCGCTGCTTCTTATAGGCCAGACCAGTTTCCAAGAAAGAAGCTGCTTCACAGATTGAGGATGATCCCAGACACCTAATTATGTAAACCAGGTCATCCATGGGAAGTATCTTCACAGGTCTAGGAGTGTCTTCCCTGATTATAGCTCAGAACTGTCTGTAGGATGGCTGTTTGAGTTTGTCTTGACTTGGAGAACCATCTACTGAGACTCTGTGTGTTCACAGTGTGGGCTCTGGTAACAGTACAGTATTTTTTGTAAGTCAGTCAAAAAATTTTTTTTTTCTTTATTTCTCTTTCTTAAGACCTCCTGGGTGTCTCTCACTTCGGACCGCTTCGGAAGTGGTGGGGCCGGCGCGTGGTAACCCAGTTCTGTGGGGACAGTCCCCCAGGAGGCCTATATGCCTATTCTTATACAGCCGAGTGGGGCAAGCCGAAACGCAGCACAGGAGCGCCAGGCGTCGGTCTGGATGCGGCTTTTCTAATTTAACGAACCCTTTCAGAGGGTCCATAGAATCAAGGTAGAGAGCCTCTCTCTGATGGCCTTCCAGCACCCTGATCAGTTGCCGCACTGTCACCCTTTGAGGCCAGGGGGAAGACTCGCTGTACCCAGCAGCCTGGCCCAACCTCCTTTCAGACAAAAAGGTACAATCGGATATCATATCCGAGGAGACAAAGTAACCTTCCGAGATATCCTGTTCTCCTCAAATCCTCCCGGACGCTTTCACCCAGTCTAAGGGGTTGGGGAAAGCTGGGGTGTATCAAGCTCCCTAGCAAAAGAGCCATCATGCAGCGCCAGAAAGGTTCCTTCCTGGCGGGTTGGGGACAAGTCATTTCAGTTTCAGAGTCTCGCCTTGTCCTACCCTACCCCAGCCCATTGTTTACCACTAAATGTATGGCCGTGTCACGCTCACCCGTGGACATTTTTTTCAGAAGTGGGCGTCCCTTGCTGCGACCTTTTGCTACACCCCAAAGGTTCTTCTTCCTCTACAGTTAAGGTCCAGCTGGCTTTGAACAGCTACATGCTCATTAAAATTTCTTTCCTGGAAGACAATTTTTCTGGTTGCTGTTACATGTCCATCGCCAACTCAGATATTAGATCAACTGTTTCTTTCTTATGCAGAAAACAGGAAGGGTCTTCCGGACTTCAAGGTGACCTTATCCAGATGGCTGTCTTCTACCATTTCTCATGTTTATCTCCTTAGGCAAGCAATACAGCATTTCAAGATAGCTCACACCTTTGTCTCTCATTACAAATTGGACTTGGCCTCCAGAGACAGGGCTAGGTTTGGTTCCACAGTTCTCAAGAGTCTGTTCCATTGAGCCACCCAGGATAGAGGTCCATGTTAGTTGTCTTCTCTCCTCCTTCCCCTATTCTGGACAGACCTTGAAGTTGTACTCTTCTCTGGGTACGATCCATTCTTTCTATGGGCCCCAGTAGGAAGTGTCACTAGTATCTAGTGGTTACTTTGCTTTGTTTCTTTCCACATTTAGTTCCTCTTCTTCCTTTCTGGGAAGAAGGTTACTGGCAGGGTTTTCTATAGCTACCAAACGAGATCTGGGTAGTCATGCTTTGCATCATGGGATATAGAGTTGCCTCGAGCTGGTAAAATTAGCTCAGGACGGCTCCGAACCCATCCAGCAAGAAAGAAGGCGAGAGAAGACAACTAACATGGAACGTTATGGTAGGTACATAACTTCTTATTTTACAGCTATTAAGTGCTCACCTTAAAAGATATCCACTTGGAGACCAAACTGTCATGCAGAGAACATGGGACAGGCCCAGAATGTCCTCATAGGAGCTCTAGAGGCTGTTCCATCCTTTTGAATGAGAACAGGGGTTCAACTCCCATCTGAAGGTTATAGAAAAATTTCTCTCTCATCTTTGGTATTATCAGCTTCAGGAAGAACAGCTTGCATGTTAAATTAGGGATGGTGGCTCTTCAGAGAGTCATACTTTTGCTATCCTCTGATGCCTGAATGTTTTTAGTGGCCATGATGAATGCCTTCTGTGTATTCATTTGATTCTGAGTGAACTTTACTTGTAAAAGCTATGATCTGGTTTCTCCTCTGCACCAGAATGTTTACCAAATGCTAGCCTTTGTAGCAAAAGCTTTACATTACCTGCATGTTTTTACCTGGAAGACCTGCTGAGGTACTCGGTGGTATTAGCTGTGGCCTAGTTGCTGCCATGAATGGAGATACTAGTGGTCTCCACAAACTGGGAAAAGTCATTTCCAAACCCAAACCAGATGAATGCCTTCATAGTAACATAGTTTGGCAGTGCTTGTTTTTGACCATTTTTACTTACAGAGAGGACCCAGGAGGTGTTATGACCTTCACAAGCATAGGTAAGGATGCAATGCAAAGTGTAGGCCTCTGCCTTCGCCTACCTTCTGAGATTACACATTGGCTGTTATTTTCAAATTTCCCGTCATATACCCGATGATGTGGTTATTTGTGGAGGTGTGTTTGCGACTGTAGAGTCACCACTCATTCACAAATCTCATGGTTTCTGACCCCTGTCATCAGGCTCTATGGTGCTGGGAGATCCCTGTTATTAAACTGTGAGTGTTATGTAAGCTAAACGTATAAAACAATGTTAAGGAAAATTTCAGTTTTCTGTTGATTGATTGTATTAGAGTAGAAACTTTTATATATATTTTGGCTATTATTTGGTATGATAATCCTTAGACTTAGAGAAAGAATATGGTACAAGACTGGCTTAAATAGAGAAGGTTCTACACATTCCTACTTTTTAAAATGGACCATTTTTTCCATGTACGTATTTACCCAATAAATATATTCATTTACTCTGACCTGATTCTCCTTTCTGTATGTAGTTTGTGAAAAAAAATCCTAACACATATACAAGTGGATCTATTTCATGTGATCAAAAGACTATATGATTGAAACTGAGAAAACTGAATCTCAGAAGTCAAAATGCCTTCTGTGGAAGCAGGCATCATGAAAAACATCACACTCCCTGCCTGTTATATATACCAATTGCTCTGCGTTGGGGAAAGTACAAAAACCAGACCTCAAAAAATACTGGCTTCCAGGGGAATTCAGTGTTCAGAGATTCTTGTCAGTTTTGATCATGTGGTCTTGCAATCATATGGAATAGACCTGTACAAGCTATGGTTATCTAAGAGGACTGTAAATTCCCTACTAACAGTCAGTAATTCATTTGAACCAACATGAATAAAAACAGCTCCATACTTCCTTATATTAAGGCATACTAAGATCCTACTTATATCCTTGCATAACACTATTTGATGTTCATTATCCTCTCCGCCAGTGTGAATATCAGTAATCAAATCTCCAAGTACTAATGCATAATTTCTGACCGGATCTGAATAATCTCCCACCTTTTAGTCAACAATGTCTACTCTTTCATTTATTAGAAAAGAATGGTCTTCATCACCATTAGTCTTATTAATTTTGCTGTTTTCACCACCTACTTAATTTGTAAGCATACAGTTCTCAGCTTTCGACATATATTGCAGATGTGGGTTGACCCATACTCATTTGCCACATGCTGAACCAATTTGTGTGTAGGTACATAACTTACAGCTATTGCATTTGTTTTAGCTTTATTAAGTTTGTATTCCAAAAAGATTTGAAACTGCTTCAAAATGTTCCACAACACTGAAATGTCCTTTTCTGGTTTTATCAGGTATAAAAATAGTATCGCCTGCAAATAGAGCCAGCTTTTCTTGACTGCATACCAATTATATCCTTGAATTTCATTGTCCCTTATTTTTTTTACCAATGGTTCTAATTATAATGCAAATAAAAAAGGGGAAAAAGAGTACCCCTTCCTGGTTCCTCTGCTCAAACAAAAATTATCAGATTGGAACCCACCCACTTTAATTTTTGCCTTCGATCCCTAATACAGCCTCCTAATCAACCTTATAATTTTATCAAGGAATGCAAATGCTTCCATCGTCCTGCTCATAAACTCCCAGCTTATGCTGCCAAATGCTTCGTCTGCATCAAGACCCATCAATAACAGTGGTGTATTCTTATATTCTGCTTCCCTCTGGATCATCAATGTTATATTAATGTTTTCAAATATTTGCCTCCCCTGCACAAAACCACATTGAACGATATCTATCAATTTTGGCATCACCTTTGCCATTCTTTTAGCCATTATAGACATAAACACTTTATAATCATGGTTTAGGAGTGACATGGGCCTGTATGAAGCTGGATCTGATGGTTCTTTACCCCCTGTAGATATTACAGCCATCACCACTTTCTTACAGGGTGTTGGTACTTCTCCTCCTCTTAAAATGCTATTAAACAAAACCTGACAGATCTTTATCAGTTTTTTCCCTCATAGCTTCCAAACTCCACAGGAATACCATCTATTCCTGGGGATTTTCTTGTGGATTGGTTATACATCACCATGTTTATTTCTTCTGCTCCTTTCCTGTTAGTAATTGAGCCTCATCTACCTTACCTTGGCATGTTTAATTCTTCCATAAACGTTTCCATTTGCACCTTTTCTTGATTTCCATATTTCTCTGCTATATACAGACTTTCATAAAATGTCCAAAATCTTTCTAGAACCTCTACAAGATCACTTATCTTCCTTTTTATAGGCTCCCTGAATATGGCTACAACCCCTTCTCTTTTCTGTTGCCTGAGTCATTGTTCTAGAAGTTTTTGTTCTCTGGAGTTATCAAAATACATTTGCTTAACTGCAATCTTTCTAAACTTGTGCGTATTATCAAGGTAATCCCTTATTTTCTGTTTAGCATTCTGCAGTTGGTCCTCTTCTTGTTCTGTGAGATTCCCCATATTTTGCAATATTTTAACATTTGTCAGTCTCTCTAAGTAATTCTTGTTACTTCTTAACCATATCTTTCTTTTTTTATTTCCACCCTATTTTTCAACTCCACTTTAATTTTATCCCACTGCCTATCTATATTTTCAGAAGATATTCCTATCTTCTCTAATAGCTCCTGAATAATTTCTACTATCCATTCCTTAAATTCCTCTCTTTTCAACAGATAGGTGGGATAGCGCCAGTGTCTCATTTTTATTTCATTATCCTGTATTTTTATTTTACTTATTATAGGTGCATTATCTGAAATAGTTATTAGATGCATATCAAAACTTTCAATTAAATACACATGCTGCTGTGAAATGTAAGTTCTGTCTAGCATAACCCAGGTTTTGTATCTTGGGGAAAAAATAAGTAAATTCACACCAAACACCTAGTACTGAATTCACATATTCCATGCCAGATATTTTTATAAAATTCTTCAAAAATCTACATTCCTTTGTTTAATTTTCCCTTCTGGGATGATCAAATGCATTTTTGGTTAACAAATTGGTTTTGCAGTAAAATGGATGTTTGACTGAAGAAGCAGTGGTTGTGAAGATATGCAAGACTGTGTTATTGCAGGTAGTATATATGTCTGCGTGTTTGTGGGTGAGAGTTAGGGTTAGGTAAGGGGATAGATTTATACCATTTGCTTGACTGGTGTTATAAGTATTCTGTGTCCTACTGTTCACCCTCCCTCTGCATGCACCACCTTACTAATGTGGTAACACCCTACAAGTTACTTTAATAAAAACCATATCCCTCATACTACCACTGTGTACCTCTGTCCCAACCCTAAACATTACTTTAATAAAGACTCTATCCCTAACACTGTCACAGTATTCAGACAATGCTTGATGTCTGTTTTGCAGCTGTGGTTTATTTAATAGTAGGGGAGAGGTTGTCATTTTCTGTGATTCATTCATTTTGTATTTCTGTACTCTGTGTTGCTCATTTTTTGTCAGTCATTTGTTTTTCAACTGATAATAATATAATCCCCCATACCTACCCAAAAAGGTATTAATTCTGGATAGGGCATTTTATGTCACTGGAGAGGACACTAAAGGAAAATAAAGGTGTCTTGTCATATGCAGAGTGTACTGTGAGAGCTAACTTGGAAAGAAAACAAAACAAAAGTCATATGGCTGCCCCACCAGGCGTTTTAGGAACAAACAAAATGATATATTATTAACAGAGTCAAGCCAGATGATCAAAAATATTTTTTTCAGTTAGACTTCAGTGCTGTACAGATTATAATTTTTTTCAATTTCTGCCAGTATTTTCATGTAATGGTTGTTGAGGTGAATGATATGTAACCTAGGCATTCTACGTTTCTCTTCTAGGTACTGGAAATTTCATCTCCAACTGCTGGAAGTGTTGCTGTGGGACCATCTCAAATCCACTTGTTGCATATGTCGAAGGAACTCACTGTGAGGACAATGTCTGCCTATGGAGAATCTGTAGATTCTGAACCTTTGCAGATTCCCCCAGCACTTAACATTATGCCTTGCCCAGCAGTGACTCATTCGTTCAGTAGTGCCAGTACTTATTCTCCTCTCCTTAATAGTCACTTGGTTCCATGTCAGAAAGTAACAAACTCAGTATCTGTCAGAACTTCTGTGGCTCGCCAGACATTATCACCTTCTTCTCAATTTACAGTGCCAAATGTAAATACTTGCCTTGATGCCAACCTTACTGCTGTTGCCAACGTCAGTCATAACAGTCCACTAGATCTGTCTTTTGCTGCATTATCCTGTAGCCCTCAGTCACCAGTCTTCACTTCTAAGAGTCCTTTGTTAAACACTTCTGAAGAGGAGCTATGCAGAATCTCTCAGAATTCACAGGCACAGTCAGATTTCACTAGAGCTGGAACCTACTTTGGCAGAGATGATAACGTTCCACTTCTACTAGGCAATGCTATTGTTTCAAGGACCACTTTACATTGTGGATTTACAGCTGGATTATCTGAAGATGCACTCAAACAGAAGGTAAATGTGTCATATGATCTCAAATTAGATACAACATACTTGATTTATTATTTCAGTCCCACTCCAGTCTAAACAGAATATATGCATTTAGTGATAAAAATGCTGTTGAAATCAGTTAAAATTTGATTTAGATACTATTCATCAATTTCTGGTAATGCATAACTAGCAGAAAGTGTTAATATTCTCACAGTTTAATTTCTCCATGTCTTTTGGGTTTCTAATACCATGCTAGGAATGGACCCTATTCCTAAGTCAAACTATGATTAAAAGTTCATGAAGTTGGTATTGTTTCAATCTTTGCTGTTAGCCAGAAGTGCTCTTCACAGCACACGCAATGTGTCCAGAATTGGCCCCTCCTGCAATTCATATGGAGTTACATGTGTTGATAACATACATAAGTACGATTGTAAGACTCATTGCTACTACTCTTGGAAGTGTCTGGGTATCCTTCCACATTGCCCTTGTTTCTACCTGTAAATCCTGGTATTGTCTCTCTGTTCGCAAGACACTATAGTCACTGGGTGTAGCAGTTCGAGTGATCATTGTTACTTTTGCCATCTTTTCCTGAACTACTATATCTGGTTTTCTCACATCTATTTTTTGAACTATTGGTAAAGGGTGATTCCACATGATATAAAATTCATCATTTTCTGTAATGCTTTGTGGCTAATGTTTCCCAGCTACTTCAGTATTATAATGCTTGCACAATCCCCGATGCTACAGTCTTGCCACATTGTTATGTTTTTCAGTATACAGGCCTTCTGCCATTAGAATATCACACCCAGCAACAAGATGTGTGACTGTTTCCAATTCTTTTTTACAAAACCTGCATTTGTCTTCTGTTTCTCCCACATGTTCAATGGAGCTTGTGAACTAATGTGTATGTAGTCCACTATCCTGGGATGCTAATATTAACCCTTTGTCTTTTGGTTTAAATTTACCTCTCCTTAACCATTCCTGTGTTTGGTCCTGGTCAACATGAGGTTGTTCCAAGAGTTTTCTGTACTTGCAACTATATTTATGCATTTTCCACATTTCTTGCCTTCTTATCTGATTGTTCACCTTATATTCGTTCTTTTGTTTTTTGGCACATTCAGTTGTTGGCTGATTTTTACTTGCTTCTGGTTTGATTTCCATTCCCACTGCTTCTGCTAAACTAAGCAGGGAAGTCATCTTGGATTTATTCTCCTCATGTTTTAAAACTGTCAATATGTTTGGATCTTGTAAGGCCAGCAGATATGTATGCAATCCTATGATTGCTGATCTTTACATGTAATCACTTTTCAGACCCATACCTTCTTCAGAACAGGGAATATATAATCTTGGTATACACTGATTTCATAAATCATTTGATAATGCATGAAGCATTTTTCTCGTTCTCCTAAGTGATACCATACCTTTTGGGGGCAGTCAGTCACTCCAAAACTGTAAGTTAGGATAGGAAGAGCAAATTGTTTTATTGCCTGGACTTTGTTCCTAGATGTCAAAGCTGTTTTAAATATTTATTTTACTCTTCTAAAGTATTCCTTACCAAGTTTTATTTGAATTTGTTCATGTTTTGTTGTTTATCCTTCATCAATTGCCAAATTTTTATACACTCCCTGTTGCTCATGTTCTTTTATATCACATTCCTGTCCCAGACTGATATTTTCTTGGTGCTGCAGGTTTCCTGCTTTAAAGGTTGCTTTTACACATTTATTAAGACCAAATGACATTCTTATATCATCTGAGAAAGTTTTGACCATTTTCTAGTTTTGCTTTCAGTTCCTCGTGACAAAGTTTATAGTTTTAAATCATCTACAAAAAGAGAGAAGTCTGTACACTTTGTTGTTTTCTGGGCACCAAATTGTAGCCATGATCTTATCTGGTAAGTAGACAGCTTAATGGGTTAAAGGCAAGACAGCAGAGCAGTGGTGACAGAGTGTCACCCTGGAATATTCCCCTTTGACTGTTTATCCCTGGAATAATAATTTGTCCTTTATCATGGCTTAACTGCAAACATCTTGATGTTCTTCATAAGATCACTTTTGCAGTAAATGTTACAGGTGGGACATATCCTGCCACGGATACCATATATCCGAGCGGTCTACAAAGATCAAGCACCTTCTTCTCATACTGTACATCCACCTGTAGTGTGAGCAGATGTGCCAGTATAGGAGTGACATACAGACATGGAAAAACTCCGAGCCTTCTTGTCACATGTCCAAGTATGCAGACTTTCATCAGCATCATGTCTAGCTTTCTGTGTGTTCAGCTTTAGCATAAAGTTAAAAGGCTGATAAGTTCCCCACTTGAGACACTTTTCTAACTTTTCTGTGAAAGTTTTTAATTCTGTCAGGAAAGTGTGACTATAAGCATTAGATACGATCCAAGGAAACCCTCTCCAGTTTTGTTTGCTTAGGGACTGAAGCACAATGTTAAATCCTGTACCTGTCAGTCATTCACTCTACAACTTATAGAAGTGGGTTTGATTCCCTTCATATTTACTTAGAAAACCACCATCTTCACAACTTAGTGCAAGTGGCTGTGGCATTATCCTCCTCGCCCTCATTTAAAAAAGAAAAAAATCTTTGAGAGAAGCGATTCATAATAACCAGACATCCTCCCCTGTTTCTTTTAATCTTGAGACACGCAGCTCCACCAAGGTGTGTTCACAGACCCAAATTTTCTATCTCTTTCTCCTGGGACCCCTAGCATTTTCCCTTTGAAGGCCACTGTGGCTCTGAATACTTGCATATCTAATGAGAACCGACATACAGTTGAGACAATCAGGAAGAGAGAACCCAGAATGATCTTATCTGAAGGCGAGAGAAGTATCCACCAATTTTTTTGCCAGAGAGGATGCCCGTGGTTTGCTTATGGAGATCAAGCCTATTTCTTCTGCTCTGAAGACCATATATCTAGACACTCCTAAGAAACATATTCAGAAAACAAAACACATGTTTTCTTCCTTATGTCTCTTCTAGCCAAAAAATAAAGAAGTAGAAGGAAGACTGTTTCAACTTTGTTCAAGATCTGTTTAAAGCAGTTTAGTTCTTTCAGTATTCTCTGCCTGCAACCTCCTCGTTTACTTCCACCTCTTTAAAAAGAAAAATAGTTTCCTCCTCTTTTTTCAGAAGAAGAATTCTTGGATTCTGACAACAAAGGGCTACATTATGCCTCTCAAATACATTTTACCACTTGATGTGAATTTGAGGAAGATGACACTTGATCCTCCAATTCCCCTAATGAGCAAATGTCTTTGAAGACACTATTGCTAAGACTTTAGGTGGGAGGGTAAAGAGGCTTCTGACTCTCAGAAAAAAATGCTATGAGCTTTCTGAATATAAACCATCTTAAGCATGTTGCTATACCTTCAGTTCTAGGGACTCTAGAAGATGCCTATCCTACTGCTTCAGTGACTCCAGATTCTTAACCTCCAATCCCTAGAAAGCCAGACAAGTTTTATAATGGTCTAGATATGCAGAAGTATTTGCATAAAAATCCCTCTGCTGACCCTCCAGCCATTTCTTTGGATTCTGACAAAGGTACTAGAACCTTTTCTTCTTCCAGTCCAATTCCCAAAAATGAGGACAGCAGAATTTTTGATAGGTATGGCAAAAAAGTGTGTGCTTCCGTAATCTTCGCTTTTAGAGATATTAATTACCAAATCCACATGACTAACTTCCTTTTATCTATGCTGAGAAATATAAGGGGCAAAATTTGATAAATCTTCCTAATTCTGGCATGAAATCTAATCTTATGGATATGATTAATTCTGCTTCTTAGGTATGTGGCAACGCTGTGAATGCTGCTTCTTGGGCAGCTGCAGTTGGTACAGTTTTGAGAAGGCATGAATGGTTAAAATTGCAATTGCTTCCCTAAGGATGTAAAGGAGTTATTATTAAATGCTCTCTAGGACTTCATGTTTGGTAATGGTTCTGCTGAAGTTTTCAGAAAGGTAGAAGAAAGATGGAGAAAATAACTCATGCAGGGAGTTAAACATCCTTTCTTATCTCCAGTTCCTACATTTCAAAGGAACTCTCCATTCAGTCCAGGTCCCTTTTTGTAAGCCTTTCATTCTGACCAGCAGGTCTGGAAAACAGCAGTTAAAAAGAAAGTTGCAAGGAGGCTCCAAAAGAAAATTTGATGGATCCCAAGGATCCAACACTCTCAAAAAAAAAAAAAAAGAAAAAGAAAAATCGGACTACCCTTGCCACATGTTTTCTCCTCCCCAAACCCATCTCACCCCATCCCAGCCTTCCTCAGAAAAGTCCAGGGATCCTTTATCTTCCTACATGACAAACTTTAACCACAGACTCTTGGTTTCTGCATATTCTAAAACATGATTAAAACTACAATTGAAATCTCTTTCCAGAACATCAGGACTTCCTCAGTCCCTAAAAGACCACCTTGACCTTATGCCTCCAGTCACTTCAGGCTTGCAGCTTCAGAAGATCATAAAGGCAGTGTCCTCTGATCAGTGGGAAAGGGATTTTACTCGAGACTTTTTCTGTTACCCAGAAAAGAGTGATGCTGGAGATGCATTCTAGATCATTCCCAAATAAACATTTTTCACATTCCAAAAATTCAGAATGTTAACCCTTAAAACATTCTTTCTTATTTTCCATCATGCCTTTGGGGTTAATCTAGACCTATAAGATGCTTACTACTTGCATATTCCAATTGATAATCTTTAAAATAGTTTTTTTTTTGTCTATGGATAACATTATTAATTTACTTCTTTGCCCTTTCTGTTGCTCCAAGACACTTTACCAAATGTCTTTCTCCAGTGATGGCTCATTGTAGACTTCAAGGTTTGTGCATCTTTTCTTATCTGGCTGATTGCCTAATCTCATTGTGTACCAGTCAAGAAGCATTAACAGCTTTATGGTTCACAATTAATCTTTTTTGCAACCCATGCATCACACTGAATCTAAAAATGTCATCCCTACTACCTTCTCACATACATTCTTTTTTCCTGGGATGTCTTTTAGACACCCACCTACAGCCGGAAATGTCCACTGTGAGAGAATTTCTAATCATTCTGAGTTTCATGATCTTTTCCACCCTCACTATTCCTTATGCCAATCATGAGAAAGAACTAGTGGTTTCTCAAGTCTGCTTGGGCTCAACACTTGGACCCTCTATTTTTCCCAATTTCAGTTCTCATTTTTTATAAAGAAAGTGCTGCATTGGACTTCCAGGATGGCTAAACACTGATCAACAGTCTAACTTCACCTCTCCAAGTGAGAAAACAAAAACTGAGAAAAAGGAGTGCCATTGAAATGTTCTTGGTAAAATTAAGTTACTGGCTAGTAAGTATACTGTCTGGATGCTATCAAAGAAGACAGGGAGGGTGGCCTAATGGTTAAGGTGTTTGCCTTGCAAGCACAAGGTGCAGGGTTTGAGTCTCACAAGGGATAATTGGGTAGGCTTAAAATGGCTCGCAAGAGCAGTTAGCTTAGTACTAATCTATGAATTTCTGTTTCTATGAAAACATAAAAGAAAATTAACAGGAAAAGGTGAAGAGAAAACACTGTCTAAGAAAGATTCTTCAGCTGGTCAGCAAAAAACAATTCAAGCTTCAGATGTGGTTCAAGAAATGGCTTCCAGTAATATAACAGAAAAAAATAAATCAAATGTACTAGGACAGGATTAAAAAATGAAACATTGAATGAATATATCAACTCAGATAGCAAAAGGCCTTGGAAAAAATAGAAGAAACTTTAACTAGCTGTTCAGATGAACTAGTAATACTGCAATAATCAGAGGTTGAAATGAAGGAAAAGCTGGTTGAGTATGAGACTTCTGAAGAAGAGCTGTTTCAAAAATATAGAGTTAGAAAATGAAGTACATACAGAAAACCTGTCATTTTCTGCTGTATGAACACATTGTATTAATGTTATGAAAGCACAACTAAACTGAACCAGTGTTCCATAACAGGATTTGTTAATTAAAAGAGCACGTTGAGTGTATGCTCCAAACCTGGCCATGAGAAACAGCTAAGACCTAAATTAGTAAAGATGCAAGCATACCAGCAGAAAGAGTTGATCCTAATAAAACTGTGGCAGAATGGCAAAGTACTAAAAATTGGAAACAGCAAAGTTTGTAGAAAAGTATTATTCACTATAAACCTGGCAGAATTGAAGCAAATTTATCCCAGCAACCAGGGAATGTTGAGAGGAAGGTGTGATATTCAAGTTGCTGTATCCAGCTATCATTTTCTTTTCCTGGAGGATAAAAGTAATTTGTGATGCAGAACAGGAAGTAAAAAAAAAATTATCCAAAAGAAAGTGGGTCAGCAAACAAGATGACACTCTACTTCTCATCTTCTGACAGTAAGGTTCATAGAGAGACTTTGCCACCAAAACCTTTAAAATGTTCCAAAGGAAAATGCACAAGACACAAAAAACTTAGAGGAGTTGTATAGAAGAATCGGGATTATTTTGGACTTAGAGACATAGAGTCTGGTGGTGGGAGATGGACATGAACAGGAAGAAGACCAGCAACACTGAAATTAGTGAATAAATGAGAGATTATAAAGCATCAATCATATTTGTGAAATATGGCTTTGAAAGAAAGAATGGGTAAAAAAGAATGGACTTTTGTTGACTGCTGGTTAAACTTGTTGGTGGACTGTAAATCATATACCCCACTTTATGGCATTAATGTTTAGGAGGAAGCTAAAAGTGGGGAAATAACTATAAATAAAGTATGTTTTGTTTTTATTAGTATTTATATAAAACATTTCATGTATAAACTGCATGTTATTTATATTTATTTATTGGCATTTGGTTGCCAGGATAGTCCACTGGGCTATGATGGCCCATTTTCAGTGGAGGCCTTGAAAAGCTCCAAACACATAACATCTTGAGCAATTGTATACAATTGTACAGGCAGGATTTCTTCCGAGTTACAGTTTACGGATATTTAACAAGAGATAAATATGTATAAACAAATATACGTGGTTACAAAATGAAATAGGTATAGTTATGAAACATTTAAAGATGACTATAAAAAGAAGATGAAAAAGATAAAAGAGTTAAAGTTTACACATAGTTAAGGAGAGAAGAATAATACAGAAGTACAACCAGTGGCTACAAATGCAATAGACATACGTATGAAACATTTAGGATGAATATAAAGAGGATGAAAATTAGGGGTATGAGAGAGGGGATATGAACTTTTTAGTAAAGTAGTTTTGTGTAGTCAGGGGTATTTTAATTGTGGGAGAGTCTTTTCATTTACTGTTATATGGGCTAAAGATAAAAAAGTAAACAATTACTTTTTTAGTTGTAAGAAATATAGGCTTTACAGTGTAACAGGAGAAGAAAGGATGAACAAAAGCAAGATTAATGTTAATATGCTGTGATCTTAAGCTGCTGGGGTGTAAAAGTGCACTGATTACATATGTAGAATTAAGATATTTTCTGTTAGTTTTACAATTCTAAGTGTCTAGATTAATGCCTTTGAATTAATGTATAAAGAAGTGTTTTTGTAAACAAGTAGGCTTTAAAAATAAGACAAAATTATGAAAGTCATGAAAAATGCTGACGATGGGAGCAGCCTGTGGATCATTGTACACAAACACTGTAATGGTTGAATGGAAAGAAAGATATGATGTCCTTCAAGGATGCATCTGCAGTCCTTACAAATGGGTTGTCCTGTCGTCAGGCAGCCCTTCGGTCGGCCGGATTCCAAAGTCTGGGTCTGGCTTCGGCTGGTGTCGCACTTCACCCGACATCATAGCTGCAGATATTCGGGTATAAAGGCATCAGCCGACGCCATTTTCCTCAGTCTTTCTTGCCACGTGCCGCCCGAAGCAGAAGCTGTTCGCAAGTGCCGGTCGGTCAGAACCAGAGATTACTACTACTGAATACTACTCAGGTAGCAGCTTGTCTAGCCTGTGCTTCTTTTAACCGACGGACGCTTAGACGTCGGTCGGAATTTGCTGAGCAGTTTTTCGGCTCTGATTTCGCTTATATTATGCCGTTGGATCCTCCGACTTCGCAAATCTCCAAAATGAAGGAAAAGGACCGACACTTCGTCTCGCGGTTTCAACGAAACCACGGTTAAGCCAACCGCGAGTGTCTTGGTTTCGGCTGAAACCGAGCAAGCGGTTCTTCCTGCAGCGGGCGAACAGACCTTCTACCGGGGTTTCTTCTAACCTCGTGGGGTCGGTTTCTGAAATCCAACCTGCTGTTGTGATTTCTCAGGATTTATCTGACACTATTCCCTGGATACTTCAACTCCTGCACGTGGAGCTGCTAGGCCTCCCGCAGCCATGTCCATTAAGGCCTTTGCTAGGGCTGAAGCAGCTAAAGCTACAAAGACTGTGCCTGTTAAGACCCCCTCTCACAGGCCCACTTCCAGCTCTCAAATGCTTTCTTTGGCAGAGGATCTTATTTCTTTAATCCGGGGATCCCAACCTCATCCAGACAGGGCCTCTCATCCACCTCCAGAGAAGAGGCCTAGAGCAGAGCCCCCCGAGCCAGTGTCCACAGATGATTCCTCTGATTATCCAGAAAATACAGACCCTCCAGAGACTCCTTATTCCCCTTACGAAGACTCTGATGCTGAAGAGTCCATCCCTTCTGCCTCTCCACCTGAGGAATTTTCCTTTGGGGAAACCTTACATGCCATGAGGGAACAATTTCAGTGGCAGGGCCAAGATTTTTCAGACTCCAGGAAAAGGCTTAGAACCTTTTTACATTTACCTCAACATAGGCCTTTAGCTATACCTCCAGTTCTCTCTGTTGTAGATGATGCATTTAATGATGCTTGCACTCTGATTCTTTACCTCCGGCCCCTGTTAAGCCCGATAGGTTCTACAGGGTCCCGGACACACATCGCCATTTATACAAGGCTCCTTTAGCAGATCCCAAGACTATCTCCCAGGGTCCTAAGGCTGTAGCATCTACCTCTGCAAAAAAAACCCTCCCCTCTGTAAGGGAATCCAGGTCCTTAGAGAGATGGGGTAAAAAACTTTACACTTCTGCTACTCTGTCAGCTAGAGCCTTGAACTGTCAATTTCATATGATACAATATCAAGAATTTATGCTAGACCAGTTAACTAAAAAAGTGTCCTCTGATGAACCTTTTGATAAGAAGTATGTTCAGGAAATGGTACACAACATTCAGCAAGTTAGTAACCATTCTTTAAAATGTGGCTATGATGCACTGGAGGCTTCCTTTAGATCATCCATGACTGGCACAGTTATCAGAAGGCATGCATGGTTGAAAGAGCAGACCTTACCGGACCATGTCAAAGCAAAGCTATTAGATGCTCCTATGGACAAGGCTAATTTATTTGGTCCACCTGCACAACAGGTACTGAAGAAGATGGAGGAGAAAGCAAAATCTGTACAAACAGTGAAAGATTTCTTACAGGTCCAACCTCCAAGGTTTAGCAGGAACTGGCCCTCCAAAAACTGGTCCTTTCCAGACTCCTCTAAAGCCCAGAGAGGCAGAGATAGATGACCAAGAGGCAGAAACCAATCCAGAGGTGCCTACAGGGGACGCCAGTGGCAGGGTAACAACCAGCGAGGCACAGGCGCAGCCACCACCACTGCATCAGGACAATCACAGTGACTTGACTCTGGCACCGCCTACCAGGGAACAAATAGAAGCACCCTTAGGCGGAAAGCTAGCTTTATTTTCAAAAAACTGGCATTACATCACAAGGGACAAGTGGATCTTGCAAACTATAAACCAAGGTTACATGTTTCATTTCCACACTCTACCAGGAAAGACAGGAATGCCAAACCTACCACCAAATCAAAAGGTAGAAGCTCTAAAACAAATATCTCAATTGTTAAGGATGAGAGCTGTGGAAAAGGTACCATCTATGGAACAAGGAAAGGGATTTTACTCCAGACTTTTCCTGGTACCAAGAAAAGAGAACAACTGGAGGCCTATTCTCGACCTGTCCGCTTTAAACACATTTCTCATTGTCCCAAAATTCAAAATGCTGACTCTACAGCAGCTTCTTCCCATGCTGGGCAAGGAGTCTTGGCTGGTAACTCTAGATCTCAAGGAGGCATACCTGCACGTTTCCATCGACAAAATTGCAGAAGATACCTCAGATTTCTTGCAGGATCAGAGCATTATCAATTCTCAGCATTGCCCTTTGGCTTATCTACTGCGCCCAGAGTGTTCACGAAATGCCTGGCATCAGTAATTGCTCATTGCAGGCTTCAGGGAATACAAATTTACCCCTACCTGGACGACTGCCTGATACAAGCGGACAGCATGAACAAACTAACAGAAGACTTACAAAGAGTCATTTACCTGCTACAAGCCCTGGGATATACAGTCAATATAAAAAAGTCAATGCTGATACCATCCCAAAGAATAACCTTTTTGGGTGCAGAGCTGGACACATCAAAACAAATGGCATTTCTAACTGTAGAAAAGCAAAAACAATTACCTCTCTACTTCTTGGCATTAACAAAGCAGAACCATCTGACAGCAAGAAAAGTACTGCAAGCCCTGGGCTTCATGGCATCCTGCATAATACTGGTTCCGCATGCCAGACTGCATATGAGAAAGCTACAGTGGTACCTAAAAAATGTATGGTCTCAACACAAACACAGCCTAGAAACCAAAATTCCTATAATCCCCTGCCTGAAGTAAGAGTTCCTATGGTGGGCTCAGGCCTGCCAATCAAACACAGGATTGCCCTTCTACAGCATTCAACCAAGCCAAACCATCACGACGGACGCCTCAGACCTTGGTTGGGGGGCCCACATGCTGGACAAGTGCATACAAGGCTTATGGACACAAGACCAGCTGCACCTGCACATAAATCTAAAGGAAATGCTGGCAGTAAAATTGGCAATCCAGTCATTCAGACCATTTCTCCTAGAAGGTCATCTGATGATAAGGACAGACAACACCACAGTGATGTGGTACATCAACAAACAGGGAGGCACACACTCATACCCTCTATGCCGGATGGCACTGGACCTATGGAATGTGGCTCTGAGCTACAACATTCACTTACGAGCTATTTTCGTACCAGGAAAAGAAAACATTCTAGCAGATATATTAAGCAGAACTACCACGGATGCCCACGAATGGATGCTGCATCCGGACATCTTCAAGGCCATCACAAGGAGATGGGGACTCCCAGAAATAGACTTATTTGCATCTCCACACAATCACCAGCTAAAGAAATTCTGCGAGGATGTACCACCCACTTGCATGGAAGGTGGACTCCCTATCTTTCAGTTGGGAAAACCTGTCAGCATATGCATTCCCACCACTTCCTTTGATGCACAAGGTGCTATTGAAGATCAAAGAGGACCGGCCAAGGATCATTCTGATAGCTCCAGACTGGCCAAGGCAACATTGGTACCCATTACTAAGGAGCCTATCTCAGGAACTAATATGGACACTACCCTGGTTCCATTACTGTTAACACAGAACAACTACAACATCCTGCATCCAAACCTGAAAACTCTGCAGCTGACTGCCTGGAACATCACATAAGATCAATTAACCCAAATTTATCCCAAAGGGTTAAAGACATTATGCTTGAGGCTCGCAGACCCTCAACAAGAAAAAATTATGCAGCAAAATGGAAAAGATTTCTCATTTGGAGTACTGCAAGGGAGAAGATGTGTCACTGGTAAACATAGCCAGCATCTTGGAATACCAGAGCTCTTCCACACAGGCCTGTCCTATTCTTCCATCAAGATACATGCATCAGCTATCTCAGCAGAATACACCTTGGATCCTCCAGTATTCTCACACCCTCTGCTAAGGCAGTTTCTAAGAGGAATTAAAAATGTAAAACCTCCAAGGAAACCGCCATTGCCAACATGGGACTTGAACTTTGTGCTAGAAAATTGACACTTCCCCCTTTCGAACCAGCAGCAACAGCAGAATTACAATTCTTATCATGGAAGACTGCTTTCCTGCTGGCAATCACTTCAGCAAGAAGGGTATCTGAACTACAGGCATTAATGGCAGTACAACCCTTCCTGATCTTCCATCAAGATAGAGTGTCCATGAGAACTAATCCTACATTCATGCCAAAGGTGGTATCCAGAGTATCTTTAAATCAGGCTATCCACCTACCTACCTTCTTCCCAAACCCACAGAACAGGGGAGAAAGACTGCTACATACCTTGGATGTGCATAGACAGTTACGCTACTACCTGGACAGAACCAAGAGCAATAGGAAAACTGACCAGCTTCTGGTAGCATATGCAACAGGAAGGAAGGAAAAGCAATTTCAAAACAAACAATCTCCAAGTGGATAGGAAATTGCATTAGATTTTGTTACTCCTACCATGGCAAGAAAACTCCAGATAACATCAGGCCTCACTCTACAAGGGCTACAGCCACTACCACAGCTTTCTTACGGTGGCCACCAAGGACATTATAGAGGCTGCTACTTGGACCTCCGTGCATACATTTGCCAAGCATTATAATTTACCTTTATACTCCAGATCGAGCAGGTTTTGCCACTGCTGTGTTGCAAGGGATCCTAACTACACCATAATCTCTTTTTCCTCCTCCCCTAGTTTAGCTATGGTATTCTACCCATTTGTAAGGACTGCAGATGCATCCTTGAAGGACATAGTACAGTTTTGTACCTACCATAAATGTAGATGTCCGATAGGAATGCATCTGCAGTCAGGACCCACCCAACCACCACCTTCCCCACTGTGGTACTCCTAGGGTATTTGGCCATCTTATAGCTAGCTGGGGGGGGATCTATTATGGTGTATTTGTTTGTATATATGTACATACATGCTTATTTTTTGTGGTTGCTCTCTACTATTTGGAATCATTGGCATTTATCCAAATTTAGCCTTCCTAGAGGGCACAAGGCATCTGGGGCAAGAAACACTGAGGAAAATGGCGTCGGCTGATGCCTTTATACCCGAATATCTGCAGCTATGACGTCGGGTGAAGTGCGACACCAGCCGAAGCCAGACCCAGACTTTGGAATCCGGCCGACCGAAGGGCTGCCTGACGACAGGACAACCCATTTGTAAGGACTGCAGATGCATTCCTATCGGACATCTACATTTAAGGTAGGTACAAAACTGTACTTTCTGAATAGTACCTTTAAAGATTCTTGTTACCTCTACATGAGGTAACTTGATGACATATTTATTTTTTGGAAGGGTGACCAGGAGAAAATACCAGTGTTCTTGGAGTACATTAACAACTCTAGAGAGTTCTAACAGCTTACCCATGAGGAGGGTGTAGATTTCATTTCATACTTAGATGTGAAACTTACCAAAGACTACATAAATAAAAGATTAGTTTCCACAATCTACATGAAGCCCACCTATTCTAATTTATTTCTTCGTTATTTTAGCTCCCATCCAGTCAACCAAAAATAAGCCTGTAGTGAAGGGACAGTTTGTTTGGGCATCCTGAATGACTACAACAATAAATGATTATCTAGATGAGTGTAACATCTTAAGAACGATCCTAAGAAAGGGTTATTCTGAATCTTTTATTCATAACTCCATGTACAAGGTGTTTACAAAAGAAGACACAATGTATATAAGCCAATTTTATTATGGACAATGGACTTGCACCAAGAAGACTACAGTATTAATTTTAGTGACATTTTAGTTACCCCTGAGAATAGAACCCCTATTATTGTAATTTTATCAGTGTGTATTCAACTAACTATCAATGTATTAGATGGCTACTGAACAAGAATTGGTATATTGCACGTGAGTACTTCAACCCAGAATGAAAGCTGAATAATAAACCAACTATTACTTATAGAAGAGGCACTAATTTAAAACACTTCTTTGAAACCAACCACAAACATGCACATAACACATACAACAGCGGAATGTTTAGATGTGGACACACGTAATTTTTTTAAAGATATATTGTGTACTAACATGTGCCTTATTAGTGGGAAAACTTAGAGAATTAATGTTAAATTTTAATTGCCTGACAAAAGGAGTAGTATATGCTGCCTTGTGTCAAAGTTGTACAGCATTTTACATGGGCAAAACCGAACGGACACTGAAAGAAAGTCTGTCCGAACACTCTTGTGCTATTAGAACAGGCAATAAAGTTAATGCCTTGTTTAGACATCTCAACACTTTCCAAGAGCACACTTTTAAGCTTATTGTGATTGAAAAACTGAGTCCGAACCCTTGGGAGTTATTCTTGGAAAGAAAGAACTCCTGTGGCAATTACGCCTAAATGCACACAACTACCCTGCTTCAAACAGTGTTAGATGTATACATAGTATTTTGAAGCTAAAACCTGATCAACATTAAAAGACACTTGTTTGATTTAAGTTTATTTTTTGTGTTTTAAAATAGTGTTGGATTTTATTTCTTTTGCTTAATTATTTTACATAGTAATATACCTTTTTTTACTATGGATAGGTAGCCACTTGTTTTTTTACAACTAGGTCACTTTAAAAATTTTGATGCAAAACGGTCATATGACTTATTTTTGTATAAAATGGTTGAATGAGTAAACTCTTTGAACAAGACTTAGAATGCGTTACGATGAAAGCGCTTATCAGTTTTATGTATTTGTATGTTTTTTAACAGAATTCTACATGAATAAAACATCAGTGTGATTTAGGATTACCAGTGTGAAGATTGGGTAGACATGGGTGAAGAAATGTGAAGACTGGTAGAGAATAATTCTATCATTTGCAAATATAAATGTAAACTACAGGCATGTTGTTTTAAATGTAAAGAAATGCTGTTACAAAAATATGGCAACAGTGCTTTCTTCTGACCCATTAAAAGTATGTGGTGACCCTTTCAAGGGAACAGTGGTGCCAAATAGTCTAGATGAAGAAATTCTTTCTATTGTTTTAACCAAGAGTTAACTTGCTAGACTTAAACATGCAAATGTATTTTTATTGCTCTGTGCCTGACCAGTTGCAAGGTAACAAAAGGGAGATGGTAAGAATGTAAATGTAGTTAATGTGTCAGCCTGGGAACTCCAGGAAGTGTAAAAGATGATGTAATGTTTAGCAGAACTGGAGTTTCAATTTAAACAGTGAGAACCAGAGATTGTTGAGCATTTTGATCTTGGACTATTCAACTCAGCACTGCCTTGCTCTATGTAAGTAAGTTACTTTAGAAGTATGTTTTCTTGTAGAAATAGCTAGGACTATAAAGATTAGACTGAGTGTTTTTCTGTTATGTCAGAACTGTACTATGGAATTATTTTAAGTTTTTGTGTGATTTCTGAACTCTTGAATGGCACTGTGGTGTAGTAGTATTGTCTTGTGTTTTTAGTATTTTTTTATTAAATATTTTTAAACCCTTCTCAACTGTGGCTGGTTTATGTAGTGATAAGTTAATCTCTAGAGTACATTGCATATTTATAAAGTTTACTGTCTAAGCCACTCCTTTAGCTTTAGCCCTGGGCTATACTACCAATTGGATAATAATATTGCACAGTAATAATTGGATACCCTTTTAAGGGCCTTTCAGTAGCTGATAAATATTAGCTGTTGATGGCAGTAATTGCTACTGTATAGTCTGGGTAAAGGGGCACAGCTTGAGAATCTGTGTCAGCCTTTCCCAGGAGTGTATGTGAAGTTGTATAAATACTTATCTCAAAGTGTGTGTGTGTCTGTCAGCTACTTGGGCAGGGACACGAAGCACTGGTTGGACAAAGAGGGTACTTGAGGTTAGCTTGCCAGTTAGACTGAGATCTGGACCCTATAACTGTGCCAGTCTTATTGGGGACCTGGGGAGCAAGGGAGTGACCAGCCCTAGACTGACTGTGATCTCTGTGTGCACTTAAGGGAAATTGTACTTTACTGTGTGTATTGGTTATCCTTTCCTCTCACATGTGTGTGGTTTGCAGTGGTGGGATCCACTTCACATTTGTGGTGGCGGTGGATATTCACATCATATAGTAATTAGTTGGCGAATACTAATTGGCCTATAGTGGTGTGGGTAGAGTGAATCCTGTAGCTTATGTACAGTGATCTCTGAAGGTGTTTTGTATTCTAAATCAGCCACGCAGTGAATAGTTCAGATCACAGTTGTTTTATTTCTTTTGTTAGCTTAGTTAGTCAGGGTGAGCAGGCAGCATGTCAGCTAAGGAGTTTGGAAAGCTGACAAGGAACTAGCTGGTGGAGATGTGCCAGGCTAGGGAACTGGTGCATGGAAACCTGACTAAGGCAGACCTGATTGCAGCCTTTGTTACAGCTGCATCAGAAAACAGCATCCAGGAGGACAAGCAGACTGGCAGTGGAGATACTGTATCCTCAGAGAATGGACAGCTCAACCTTTCTGCAGTGGACTTAAAAAAAATCCAGCTGGAGCTAAAGAGACTTGAGTTGGAGGCCAGGCATTTGGAGATAGAGGCCGAGGATAAAGCGCATCAGAACAAGCATGAGAGGGAAATGCTGACTCTTCGGCAGAGTCATGGAGGTAATGGGGAAGGGAGTAACTGGACCCCAGAAGCACAACAGGTCAGTAAATTTCTTCTACAATTTAAAGAGGGGGATAATTTTGATAGTTTCATTCATATGTTTGAGAGAGTATGCAAACAGTATAGTGTTGACCAAAGGCTCTGGGTATGGTTCCTGACCCCCTTACTCCATGGTAAAGCTGTAAATGTATTGGCTAAAATGTCTGACATTGCATGTTTTGATTATACTTTTGTAAAAAGTCACTTGTTAAAATGTTTTAAGCTAACACCTGAAATGTATAGGAATAAGTTTTGTGAGCATAGATGCAAGGCAGATGAAAGTGTGTGTGAATATGTTGCTGAACTGAGCACTTATTTTCATAGCTGGGTGAGTGGATGTCAGGTCACCACTTTTGAAGGGCTGGCAGACCTTTTGGTGAGGGAACAAGCCCTTAGCACTTTGCCTGTGGACATGAGGATCTGGTTAGCTGATAGACAATGTGCTACTTCAGATGAGTTGAGGAAAAAGGGAGACCTATACCTGGCAATCACGGCAGCCCTGCACAGGAAGTGGACCCCCAGTACTGCTCATGGGTCTAAAAGAACCCATGGTGGGCAGCACAGACTGCCCCAACAGAATATGCCAGTAGCAGGGGAAGCCACTAGTCCAGGTACATGTCCATGAGCTAGGGATAAATGTTTTGAATGCAACCAGTGGGGCCATGTGGCATACAGGTGTCCACGGAGGCAAGGTAGAGAACCAAAGGTGAGGGAGCCAGTAAGTGGGAAAGAGAAAATGCCAATCGTAGGTTGTCTTGAGACAACAGGTGTACGGAACTACCATCCTGCAGATGTCCTGAAAGGGAAGGATTTGGATGAGGCAGTACCATGTACTTATGCAGTTGCACACGGTCAGGCTAGGAGACAAGCATGTGGGTCTGGTAGTCTGGGGGAAACCTAGACAGACTGCATACTTGCAGCCAGGACTGGTGAAGTGGTTACTTCAGGGAGTGAGCTACGCTGTAGCAGTGAGAGTGAAGGTGAGCCACAACTGCTTGTGGGTACTGATGTTCCCTTGGACAGGGTAACTGCAAAGGTAGTACCCAGGCTGACAGTGAGGCACCACTGTCAGAGGATGCCAGACTTCCTGTGGAAGGGGAGCTAGGAAGGGTTATAAGGAGAGAGTTGAGACAGGCTCAGCTCTCAGACCCTACATTGCAAGGCCTGAGGCGGGTAGCTAAGGAGGCACCTGATTCTCAAGGAAAGGGGGAATCTGTATACTGGGACAAAGGGTTACTGTACAGAGAGTGGACCCCTGAGGGAGGGCTAGAAGGTGAGCGAGTACAGCAGTTGGTAGTGCCTAGAGCCTACCGTCTGGCGCTTCTAGCCATAACCCATGATATTCCCTTGCAGGTCATATGGGCATAAAACGAACAAAGAGATGTATTATGCTGAACTTCTATTGGCCTGGGATTTCCAGAGATGTAACAGGGTACTTACTACAAGACCTGTGAGCATTGCCAAAATGTAGGCAAGGCAGGAGACAAGGTAAGAGCTCCTTTGATGCCTCTGCCTGTGATTGTGGAGCCATTTCAGAGGGTAGCTATGGATATTATGTGTCCTCTGAGTACCCCAAGTTCAACAGGGAAAAAGTATATCCTAGTGGTAGTGGATTATGCTGCATGATACTCTGAGGCAGTGGCTTTGTCCTCCATTGAGGAGAGAAGGTGGCAAATGTTAGAGATTTTCAGCAGGGTGGGTTTCCCAAAAGAAATACTGTCTGACAGGGGTGCCAATTTCATGTCAGACCTGCTGGCATGTCTGTGGAAGTCCTGTGGGGTGAAGCACATGAAGACCACCCCTTGCCATCCCCAGACTAATGGCCTTGTTGAGAGGTTCAACTCTACAATCAAGTCCATGTTACGGACATTTGCAGATCAGTTTAAGAGGGAGTGGGAGAAATATTTACCCCATCTGTTGTTTGCTTACAGAGGGATTCCCCAGGAATCCACAGGTTTTTCACCCTTTGAGTTGCTGTATTGGCATAGGGTGAGGGGACCTCTAGATTTAATTTGAGATGAGTGGGAAAGTGAGTGCGAGACTCACAAGGAGTCTGTTGTGGCATATATCCTAAATCTCAGGACAATGCTCAGGAAACTCATGAGAACCTGGCAGAAGCCCAACAACAGAAAAAGGTGGGGTATGACAGGAATGCTTGAGCTAAAGAGTATGCTGTGGGACAGCAGGTAATGGTTCTCATTCCTGTCAGACACAACAAGCTGTAAGCAGCTTGAGAGGAACCCTACAAGGTGGTAAGAAAGGTAAGTGATGTTAACTACATGGTGGAACTGCTAGGCAGATGGCAGGGGCACAAATTGTACCATGTTAACATGATGAAACCTTACCATGATAGGGAGGCCCTTGTGCTGAGCATTTGCAGTGGATTGCAGGAGGAGTCTGAGGAAGATCTGGTGACTGATCTCCTCAGTGCTGACACCTCAGTGGAAGGGGTAGCAATATCTCCTACCCAGGTTCGAGAAACCCGAGCAGTGTTGCAGGAATTTGGGGACCTGTTCACTGGGAAACCAGGGTGCACCCACCTGGTGCAGCACCAGGTGGATACAGGATCCCAAAGGCCTATTAGGCAGGCCCCTTATAGGGTGCCTGAGAGAGTCAGACAGACTCTGAGGGAGGAGGTACAGGAGATGTTGGAACTAGGGGTGATTCAAGAGTCCAACAGTCCCTGGGCTTCCCCAAAGGTGCTAGTTCCAAAGAAAGATGGCAGCACCAGGTTCTGTGTGGATTACAGGAAATTAAATAGTCACACAAAGTCAGATGCTTACCCCATACCTAGGACAGATGAAGCCCTACAGCAGCTGGGTGGGGCTAAGTATCTTGCAACCATTGATCTTACCAAGGATTACTGGCAGGTGCCCTTGACTCCCAGTGTTGAGAGAAGTCAGCCTTTGTGACTCCTTTTGGCTTGTATGAGTTCACAAAGTTGCTCTTTAGGATGACGAATGCCCCAGTGACTTTCCAGAGGCTGGTGATAATATCCTAACAGGAGCCAGAGGGTTTGCCCTTGCTTACCTAGATGATATTGCCATCTACAGCCATTCTTGGCCAGAGCACCTTCAGCATGTCAGGGAGGTGCTGGGCAGACTACAGAGGGCAGGGCTGACCATTAAGCTGAGCAAATGTCAGGTGGGTATGGCAGAGGTCTCCTACCTAGGACATAGAGTAGGGAGTGGTAAGATAAGGCCAGAACCTGCCAAAGTGGAAGCCATTCAGGCATGGCCTGCACCTGTTACTCAAAGCAGGTGAGGGCATTTTTAGGGACAGCAAGGTACTACAGAAAGTTCGTCCCCAGTTATAGTACCATAGCTGCTCCCCTCACAGACCTGACAAGGAAGAACAGGCCAGATAAGGTAGTGTGGACCCCAGCATGTGAGCAGGCATTCCAGAAGCTTAAAGAAGAAGAACCCTGTGTTAGCCAGTCCAGATTACAGAAAATAATTTGTTGTGCAACTGGATGCTTCGAACCAAGGGGTGGCGGCATAGTCTAGATGAAGAAATTCTTTCTATTGTTTTAACCAAGAGTTAAATTTCTAGACTTAAATATGCAAATGTATTTTTATTGCTCTGTGCCTGACCAGCTGCAAGATAACAAAAGGGAGATGTTAAGAATGTAAATGTAGTTAATGTGTCAGCCTGGAAATGCCAGGAAGTGTAAAAAATAATGTAATGTTTAGCAGAACTGGAGTTTCAATTTAAACAGTGAGAACCAGAGATTGTTAAGCATTTTGATCTTGGACTATTCAACTCAGCACTGCCTTGCTCTATGCAAGTAAGTTACTTTAGAAGTATGTTTTCTTGTAGAAATAGCTAGGACTATAAAGATTAGACTAAATGTTTTTCTGTTATCTCAAAACTGCACTACAGAATTATTTTAAGTTTGTGTGTGATCTCTGAACTCTTGAATAGCACTGTGGTGTAGTAGTATTGTCTTGTGATTTTAGTATTTATTTTTAAATATTTATATACCCTTCTCAACTGTGGCTGGTTTATGTAGAGATAAGTTAATCTCCAGAGTACACTGCATATTTATAGAGTTTACTATCTAAGCCACTCCTATAGCTTTAGCCTGGGCTGTACTACCAATTGGATAATAATATTGCACAGTAATAATTGGACACCCTTTTAAGGGCCTTTTAGTAGCTGATAAATATTAGCTGGTGGTGTCAGTAATTACTACCATATAGTCTGGGTAAAGGGACAAGTCTGCATGTCCTCCTTGTTGTCGCTTGGGTTTCCTCCGGGTGCTCCGGTTTCCTCCCACATCCCAAAGACATGCTGTAGGTGGATTGGGCACTCTAAATTGGCCCTAGGCATGAGTGCATGCCTTCCGTGGAAGGTTGGGTGCCGGGCTGGCAACTCGACACTGTAAAAACTCCACTGCCAATCATGAGCGGACATGTGATTCGCTGTGGTGACCCCTAACCGGGAAAAGCCGAAAGAAGAAGAAGAAGTCTGGGTAAAGGGGCACAGCTGGAGAATCTGTGTCAGCCTTTCCCAGGAGTGTCTGTGAAGTTGTATAAATACTTCTCAAAGAGTGTGTGTGTGTGTGGGTCAGCTACTTGGGCAGGGACACGAAGCACTGGTTGAACAGAGAGGGTACTGGAGGTTAGCTTACCAGCTAGACTGAGAACTGGACCCTATAGCTGTGCCAGTGGGGAGTCTTATTGGGGACCTTTGGAGCAAGGGAGCAACCAGCCCCAGACTGACTGTGATCTCTGCGTGCACTTAAGGGAAATTGTACTTTACTGTGTGTATTTGTTATCTTTTCCTCTTATATGAGATGCCCTCTCTGTTGTTAGTGGGGAGGATCGTGGCTCCTTGATTGCTGGGCGAGGGTGTCACAACCAGTGTCTGTGCTTCTTTTGGTCCTAATAAGTCCTTGAGTTGTTTTTTTGGATTTTTATTAGTTTAACAATTAAGATAGGAGGGGTTGAGATAAAAATGGTGATGAATAATCAGTTGTCAGTAAAGTCTCCATGAACTGATGGTATTTCTTTGGAAGTTAGGAGAAAAGAAAATTAGTAAATATCTGGATGATTTTGTTTAACATATTTTTTTTTTAAAGGAAGGGAATCACCAACATCTTGGAAGAAAGCTGTGTTAGATGTATTACCTAAGGGGGTAAAGAACCATTAGCCCCAGCATCATACAGACCCATTTTCAGTTTTAAACCATGATTAGAAACTGTTTATGTCTACACTAGCTAAAAGAATGGCATAGGTGTTGCCAAAATTGATAGATATGGATCATTGTGATTTTGTGGAGGGAAGGCAGACATTTGACAACAATAATAGAGCAATGACGATCCAGACAGGAGCAAAATATAAGAAAATACTTCTCCTGTAGTTGGTGTGTCTTGATGCAGAGAAAGCATTCAACAGAGTAAGCTGTGATTTTATGAGCAGGGCAGTGGAAGCATTTGCATTCCCTGATACAACAACAATGTTAATTAGGAGGATTTGTGAAAGATCAGAGGCAAGAACTGAAGTGGGAGTTCCTTTCTGATAAGTTTTGTTTGAACAGAGGAACTAGGTTGAGGTGTTCCCTTTCCCCATTTGTTATATGGTTTTGTATTTCCATTGACAAATAAAATAAGGGACTCAGAACAGCAGGGCTATAATTGGTATGGTAATCAAAAAAAGTTGGCTTTATTTTCACATGCTATTATTTTGTACCTGATAAATCCAGAAAAGGCAAAGGACTTCTCAATGTTGTGGAAGATTTTGAGACAGTTTCAAGTCTTTTGGGAGCATAAAATTAGTAAAGAGGATGATATGATGGTAAGGAGGAGGATGGGCATCCTGTGTGTCCAGGAGACAAGATGGAATGGTAGTGCATTAAAATCACTTGGGTTGGGATCAAGAGTTTTCTACTTAGGAGGAGGACAAACTAGAAATGGGGTGGAAAGTGTGGTGAGATAGAGGCATCAGAAGACAGTGAGGGATGTTATCAGAATTACTGATAAACTCTTGGCACTCAAACTCAGGTGTAAGGATAGGGACTATTCATAACCTTAGCATATGCCCCACAGTAGGGGTGTGATATTGAGGTATATTGGGGAAGAAAGAGGTAACTAGCAATATATATTTGGGAGTGTAACATGTTGGCAGATTTTAAAAGTTCCCTACAGAGTACCCTGTCAGAAATAGTGGGTGAGTAAATGGGTTTAACTAAGGAAATGATTTTTTGAGCGGACACATGATCTGAATTGCCTCATAGTAAGGCCTTATTAATTCTGTTAACTACCAAAAAAGCAATTAGTAGAGAATGGAAATCTAAGTCTAAATCAAATCAAGTTATTTGAGGCATCAAATAGTATAAAAGAGACTAAAAGAATTGGAAGAGGGATCTTTAGCAAAGGGAAGGAGCAAAATACATAGAAGTAAATGGAAATTGTGGGAAAAGTGCATGGAGAATTGTCTCATGCTGTCTGACGATCATCTGTTACTCAAACAGCATGGAGGCAAAAATCTCTTACACGCAGTTCACTCGGACACCAAAATCGTCAGCAGGTTACCACACGTCACATCTCTCTTAGGCCATCAAAATACATGTAATCCATCATATACTGAGGTTCTAAAGATTAATTTGAATAAACCTGAAAGATATCCAAAACACAACACAGGCACAAAGCACACTGATCAAATTAAGACTACTTTATCACATAGCACAAGGAGTCCCAAAGTCAGAGATGCTCAGCCCATAAGGTAGGCATCAAACCATCCAAACATTCTTTTCGTAGATGACTCCATTGTAAGACACACAGGTGTACAAAGGAAAGAGTGACTGTTAGTTGCTTATCTGGTGCCACACTTATACCAGCATGTAAACAGCTGCAGATGCAGCTGTATTCATAGAAACAAGTGTAGGACAAACCCACATGGTGGAACCATAATATCAACAAGCTTTATAATAAAAGGAAAATAATTTTGACCAAAAGTAAGAGCAATTCCCAGAATATTAGAGCCCTTGTCACTGAAATAAACAAGCAACTCAGGAGCTCAGTAAAATCCATCAAAGTCAAGTTTGAGGATAAAATAGCTTCCCAGGCCATAGACAATCACAAAGCATGTTTTAGTTATGTTCATAATCTCAAAAGCACAAAGCTGCAATGCACTGAGCTGATTGTGAATGATGTTACATACACTGAGGATGAAAATATAGCTAACCTACTGGCTAATAAATTTAGTTCTAACTTTACTCCGTCTCCCACCTACACTGAGGATGAAGATGTAGCTAACCTACTGGCTAATAAATTTAGTTCCAACTTTACCCCATTTCCCTTCTGCCTGTCCCTCAAAATATACCAGAATCTGGCTCACCTCCAGCTATCACACAAGACAAAGTCAGGAAAAGTGCTATCAAAATCTGAAAAGTGCAGCATGATGGGTGCTGACATTATCCATTGATGCATCTTAAATAGCATGAAGCATGATTTAACCACACGCCTAAACACTGTTTAGTCTGTCTCCATACAGGTTTTGTGCCATGCAAATGGATAACAGCTAAAGTCATTCCCCTGCTTAACGAAGGACCTTCGACAGACCCGCATGTCTGATCAGCCTCATATACAAAGCCTTATCAAGGAATTAATTGATCTGGACACAGAGGGCCTCCAAATACTGGACCAGTCTCAGTCTGGATTCATCTAGAGCAGGTCATGCTTACTTAATGTGGTGGATTTTTTTGAAAAGGTCAACAAAGCAATGGATGAAGGCAAAATGGTATGCACAATATATGCCTTGACCTGACCAAATACAGTTTGCCACTCAGGCACAGTAGAAAAGTGAAATAAACCCCTTTGTCACCCACTGGATTGCCAGCTGGCTTAAATAGCTAGGACATCCACAAAGAGACCACTCACCAGTGGATTCCCCCAGGGTCCTGTGCTGGAAACTCTCTTGTTTGGCATCTACTTTTTTTAAGTAAAAGCCAATACCAAAGGGTTCTGGTTGACTAAGTTTGCAGATTACTGCAAGCTAGCAGCAGTCATTGAGTCCCCAAATGACTTTGCCATTTTGCTGGAAGGTTTGTCTCAAGTAACTGGTGCCAGAATCATGGACTGAATCTTTGTACACTTTAGGAAGTCATCTACCCCAGGGAACTACCACATTGACAGTACACCCCCTAAGAACTGACAATTAGTGGATGGTGATCTAACTTTTGATCAACACGTATCTATTGTAGTAAGAACATTCTTCTATCTTGCATAACTTATAAACAAAGGGATTGTGTCAAGGTCTAGGGATGTCATTGCCCCCTTTTTTCAGCACTCATTAGGCCAATCATTGAGTATAATTTCCTCTTTGGCATGTATCTATCCAGACACATGCAACAACTGGAAGGCCCACAGAGAGACCTTGCTAAAAGGATACAAGGCCCTACCAACATGTCCTACATAGACCAACTCAAAGCTCTGTCACTGTACTTGGTATCCGCTAAGAGGTGACATGTGTCTGGCATACAAGGCATCCCCCGACCCATTACTGATGTACTTACTGCAAGTCGTATGGCATCAGAAATACTCAGTATAGGGATTTAAACCTCTTCTGTAACATCAACAGAATGGTTTGGAGTGGGAGGTATATCTCGCAGTGGGTGCCTCTATTGTGAAGTAGACCTTCCATCCACATAAAATAAAGTTTATCCCTGCCCATATTTAAGCGGACCTTCCCCTCTGCAACTGATGGTCAGAGGCAGCTCCTAAATGCTTTATCCTATGCATGATGCATGGAACCTCTCAAATAATCTTCGGCATGATCCCTTTTATTCTCATTAGGGGTAATATATAATTACCGACCATGGGATAGGTATGGCTGATCTGTAACCAAATGGGATAGGTTATTTTCAAGCAGAAAAAGGGAAATTGGCTAGGCCTAAAATGGGCCACAAGGGAGTTAGCCTAGTACTTGTATATATATATATATATACTAGAAAAATAAGAAAAATTATGATGTTTTTTGTTTCTTTTTTTCATAATAATTTGGGCATTCAAGCTAGGAAGTGAAACATTTTAAATTGAAGTATAAGCTGTATTTATTTATTTTTTTAAGATTATGCAAACAAAACAGCTATAGGATCCAATTGTATTCAGTCAGCAGTGAATGTGATAATGGCTGGCTTGCTTTTCAAGGGGGGGCAATTCTCAAATAATGCTGCACTTTTGTTGATTTTTTTTTCCTTATTTTATTAAAGAAGTTTGGTTTTGAATATAATATTTCCTTATTTCCTTATAATGTTTGGTTTTAAACTTAATCATGTGTACAGTGTGACTTGTCTATTTGAAAATTTTAAACAAATTTTAGTGGTGACTAAGTTTGTATGATCGTACTTATTTATGAAAAATGTAGTTCTGATAGACTGATGTACTCTGAGGAGGTTGTGGATTCCGACATTGTAATAGAATTCAGGGCTCCTCAACAGTGACATAAATTAGTTTTAGGAAGTAGGAGGATATTGCTTAACGAGTAACTGTCTGTAGGACCTGATATTGAATTTTTGCCCTCATTTACCTGCAGGACTAAAACTGGCAAGACCTAGTTATCCCAGCAGTAATAAATTTTCCAGGTTACCAGGCCCCTAACATTGTTCCAACAAAGATTTGTTCCTCAGGACCATTCTCCACGTTTCTTCAGCAGTGCTTTGTCATCTCACTCTGAGGAATGACCCTAAGTCACCGCTTTTCAAGCCTGTTTATACTTCTTTTGTGTCTTTCATCCTAACTGCTAACTTGTAATGTAGTTTTACCTTGACTCTGATGCTGTCATACTTATTTCTATTTTCTGCACATCATTACATTTCTTTTTGGCATTCTTGTTGGGAATTGTAGCTAGATTCACCTTTTTTCTGGTTTAACACTATTATTCTTAGTTTGTTAAACATTTATATTGAAATTTTTAGCTGTTTTAACAAGTATTAATCGTGAAATATTACTACTGCTTCCTCGCTGGTGTGTATGAGTTTTAGAGTGCATTTTTGGCTTGTTTACTTTTTTCTAGCAGTTATTGTCATTTATGGCTTAGAGTACTTATTCATAATCTCTGGTGTTTTTGTGGCAGTGTTACAATCTGTGTATTTGTTTCTTGTTAATATGGAAAAAAAAGGAAATAAAATAATTTAAAAAGTGGAAATATGGGGCCAAGATTCCCACACAGGATAAGCTTGTAAAACAAGTCAAGTGCTTGAGGGAGACTTAGATCATTGAGCCCTGAGATATGTGCTTTCCTGAAGCCTTCCCCCATCAAAGATGTGTGAATTCCCCTTGAATTACAAAACCTAAAGGCTAATGCTGTTTGAAGGAAGACAGGGCTTTTCTCTCCTCCACTCCACTCATACTCCTAGACAGCAAAGAGAAATCCACCCGTTCTGAGCCAGATCCAGATCCTCCATCGAAGAAACTTGAGTAGTTTGTATTCCTCCTCCCAGGTTCACAGTATCATTGGATAATCCTGTTACCCCCTCCCCCAGATGCTGACTCAGTAGTTTCTCCTTGGTAGCTTATGAGCCTGATCCCAGAAACCGTAGACTACAGTCTATTAGGTAAGTTAGGTCTAGGCATTCAGTGCCTGCTGAACAGATTTACAAAAAAAATGGCAGTCAATTTTGTCAATGCAGTGTATGTAGTCCCAGACCCCCCCCACACACACACACACACACTAACACTGGAGCGTGTAGAGCACCTTTCCTGCCAAATTTTGCTGCTTCTGGCCCAAGCAGCCTCACCAGGTCTTAGTTCCGATCCTGGTCCATCTTAGGCCAAAAGTCAGTGGCTTAGTGTTGGGGTTGATGTTGGTGGAGCTGCAAAACTGACTTTCTTTGCTTCAGGTCTGCCAGTTTTGACCCCCACCTTTACAGCATTGAATGTGTTCTTGCTTCCAGGATTGTTGACCTCAGATTCCTTGATGGGGAAGACGCTCAGCATCAGGGCCAACATCTAAGGGTTGAGGTTGGGCCTGACATATTGGGGCTAACCATTCCCATGAGGTCAGCCTTTCTATGACCAAGTTCAAGGACCTCAGTCTGGAGATGAATGTCTTTGAAGCTAGTCCAGCCCTCAAACTTTGAATTTCAGTCTTGGCAACTAGACAGGACTTTATGTTGGTACAGGCTATGATGATGCATGTACCCACACTGGCGTGGACCATGTGGATTGCCTTCACCTAGGAGTTGCATATGTTTGCACTGTTGCCCATGCACCTCACACACACACACACACACACACACACACACACATACACACTGATCGGGTACTGATGGGCCTACTCTAGTAGTTCAAATCATGTCTGGCCATATAAGTTCTTCTTCTGCCTCAGAATTTCCCACTCTGATGACAGCCAGGAAAGTCAAGTGTAAGAGGAAACGCCTTGTATCTCTTGGTGGATCACCTGCCCTGGATTTAATGAAGTGAGGAGGCAACACCCCCACCAGCACAGCCAGATGACCCAGAGTTCAGGAATGCTGTTGCGATGATACAAGCTAATTTGACATTGACCCCAAAATCCCTCTGTTCACCTGAACACATTCTGGAAGAGTCATCCAGGTCAAACTCTTGGGTGGTCCTCCCAGCTGACAAGATGAATCAGCTGGTGGTTCAGACTGCTTGGAAGAAATATGTTCTGGAGGCTTCTGTACGAAAGAGACTACCCAGAACAATCTGGCCTCCCAGAGACTGGACTGCTTTGGTTACTACTAGTAGATGGGCTTCTTTGTGGCTGGCTTGAAGAAGGCACCTACCCCACAGAGCCCAGCCCATCCAACAGCTGAAAAAGAGTCATGTGCATCAAACTGGCTAGGGAAGCATATTTACTTGTTCTCCACTTTTTCCTTGAGGACAGTACATGCACACGGTGTGATTCCAGATTAATCTGATCTGTGAGTCTTGCAGGTTTGGAAGGCTTGCCATACATAGCACTTTTAAAACACCTTTATTGAATTATTATTTGTGACACAGGCAAACTTACAACTATATAAATGTAATCAAACCACATTTACAAACAATATACATCACATATGTAGGGAAGGCCGTGGTGGTATACTGGTTAGTGTTGTCACCTCACTCCAAGAGGTTCTCAAGTTCGATTCTTGGCTGGGGGCCTTCTTTGTGGAGTCTGCATGTCCTACCTGCAGTCACATGGGTTTCCTCCCACATTCCAAAAACATACAGTAGGTGGATTGGTCACTCTAAATTGCCCATAGGTATGAGTGGTATGGATGAACTTTAGTGGCAGGGCTAGCCACCCAGCAGTGTAAACCTTGGCTCGAGATGATTGTCACTGTTGAAAGTGACACCTCGAATCCATGCTCAAAATGGGAAAAAGGGGTTGAGGATGGATGGATATTATATTATAATATACATCACATATATTGTTATATATCCTATAATCTAGCAACATTACAGAAATTATTCAATTCCTGATTTTCCTTAAACCTCATTCCTTCTCCAAAACATATTTCTGCATGCATTGATCCTACAATTTCTATTTTTTCTATGTAATTTACTCCTACCCTTTTCTAAAGAATCCCACCTCTTGTTCTTTTTATCTCTGTTGCAATATTCACTACTTCAAGTATAGTTGGTTCACATTTTGATTTCCATTTTCTAGTAATGAATTTTTTGGCAGACACCAAAATTAAACTTAACAAGGCCTTACTATGTCTAGGCAATTCAGATCCTCTATTCCAGCTCAAAAAAAATCATTATCTTAGTTACATTTATTTGCTCACCCAGTATTCCCAAAAGAGTACTCAGTAGAGAATTTATAAAGTCTGCCAACTGATGGCACTCCCAAAACATATGTTCCCAGTTGTCTTTCTTCTCCATGACACCTCCAAAATTTGCTAGCTACATTGCAGGTCTTTCATTTAGGATTCCCCTATCCCTTCCTCTTTAGCATACTCTGATATCAATCCCTAGTAGGGAAGGCAGTCACTAGCCTGCAATTCAAATATCTTCTGTGCCTCTTGCAGTTCTATTACCTTTCTTTCTCTGATTATTTGTTCCCAATACCTTGGTTCCTTTGCCAGCTTCATCTAGTGAATTCAACCCCCTCTTGTCTATTATCTCTACCCGTAATTGCAGTCATGCCTATTGGCAGAATATCCTTTCTCCATTCCGGTGTTGACTTAGTTCTTCGTATACTTTCTGTAATATACTGTATGACTGTTTTTCTCATAAGGATCTCTTTCCAAAATCCCATTCTTGCCATATTTCTTGAATCAACCCCCCACCCCACACCACCCCCGCCGCTTCATCATCATCCCTTTCCACTTTGAACTGTAGCTTCCTCCTTAAGAGCCTTAACTGTGTTAACTCTAAAATATCCCTATCAGGTAATCCTAAACCACTTTGTTCTTTTGGGGAGATTAATTTATGCCACTTGGCTGTTACCCTTTTCCCCTCCAAAATAAAATTCTTCATCTCTTTATTAATTACTGTCCATAACTTTTCCTCTGGTTGATAAAAAATATGCCTGACCTGTTTATAAAACTAAAGGAACTAAAAACATCTTTACTGCTTGTTATCTTGCTGTGCATACCCATAGGCAAGAGCTTCATAGTTTTTACATTATCTTTTATTTAGTCTCTTCCTACATATCCATAGGTGCTATAATCAAATCCTTTTTAATCCATACTCCTAAATAGTTCATTTTAAGACTTCCCCTTAACAATGGGTGTTGCTGGACCAGTTCATGTGTGAGTACATAGTTTATAGCAATGGCCTTTGTCTTATCCTCATCAATTTTATACCCTCCCCCCAAAAAAAATGCAACTGCCTCAAAATATTCCACAACACTGAGCTGTCCTTTTCTGGTTCCATCAGATATAAAATAATAGTTATTAGCAAATAAAGCCAAATTTCCTTGAACACAGTACCAATTATATCCTTGAATTTCTGACTCCATTATATATTTTGGTTCCACATATAAAGCAGATAACAAAGGGGAAACAGGACACCGCTGTCTGGTTCCTCTGTTCGGGCACAGTTTATCAGAGAGGAACTCTCCCACTTTGATTTTTGCCTCCAGTCCCTCATATTATCTTCTAATTAGCCTTATTATTGTATCAGGAAATGCAAATGCTCCCATTGTTCTACTCATAAAATCCCCGTTTACTCTGTGGAATGCTGTTTCTACATCAAGATGCCATACATTGAACCTAAGAAAGAAACTACTGTCCTACATATGAGCGATGTGCTCTGTTTCTACCTTGACCAAGTGTCTTGTTCATAATACAGTAAGTGGTCCAGTGAGGGGGGTAAGCACTGGCGCAGCCATCAGACACCATGCTTACCTCCACCTCACAGAATTTGCCAAGGATGCTAACGTCAGTTTTATTAATGCCCTCCTTGATGGAACATTTTTGATCTGGCAGTAAAAGCCAAATTAGAGAAACAAGTCCAGGAGGTCAAAATCCTCATTGCTGTCGGGGTTAAGTTTCAGCCTCCAAAATACCCTTTTTCAAGGAAACAACCGAATCCACATCAGTAATGGTTTATACATGGCCAACAGCAGTTTGATAATGAGGTCTGGAAGAGGCTGCAGAGGTCATGGTAACATTCAGAATGGATAACAATCCAGAACTGATTATAATCTGCAGAATAATCAGGGTTACCATGGTCCTCCTTGAGGACTTGCCTGACTGTCCCTCTGTACCGTTAGTCAGGGTTCCCCTGCTCCTTGTCTTTATGGCTGGCCATCCCTCTTCCCACACCATAGACACTCCCCCTTCCAAACCTTCTAGGCCATCAGAAGGCTGCTGCAAGAAAGGAAGCTCTAAGCCTACTACAAAAAAGAGCAGTCCAAGAGGTCCCACCCAATCAACAAGAACTAGGCTTTTACTCAACATCCTTTTTCATGTCCAATACAATAAGGGCCTTGAACCTGTCCTCTTTTTATGTAACCTAAACAAGTTCATTCCAAAAGAGCCCTTCTGCATTGTCACAGTGCTGCAGGAAGAAGATTCAATGGGTATGCTCTTTGGACGTCAAAGATGCCTACCTACTCATTAATACTGTAGAGGAGTTTGGATGTTCCTATGCTTCCCCATAGGGACAGGCTTTTACAATTTTGAATGTTCCATATGGTCTCATCTCAGCCCCAAGGGTGCTCAACAAATGCATGCACTGCATCAAAGGTTGCAGAGGACCAAGGTTTTCCCATTCTTGAACTGGCTGCTGGTGGTTCTCTCTTGATGTGCACTCTTTTAACTTGAGTCCATCTCCTGCCACATTTCCAGTCTGTGGGGTTAACATTGAACAGTGTGAAGTCCCAGCATTCACAGAGTGCACAATGAACACTGTAGTTTTTGAACATTTCTTCCTTCAGAGAAGGTTGCAAGTACAGTTGCTTGTCTTTCAGGTTCTGCAAAGCCAGTCTGTTTATGCAGTTGCTATTGTCAGGCCACCATGGCTCACGACACCTTCCATGTATGTGGTGACCAATGCCTGATTTGATATGAGAGCCTTATAGTGGTCTCCATTGTAATCAATTATTGGAGTACTTAAACTGTCCAGCAAGAATTCCAGGAAGTGCAAAGATCATATTTGATGGCTGAGTCCAGCCTGTCTTTGGGCAGACCCCAGCTGTGATGGTCACATGGATATCTCTGCTGTAGTATATTATCTGGAGCAAATGTGCAGGTCACGTGGTTACAGAGAGGGACCTCTTTACACATTAGTGTTAAAGAAATCAGGACTGTCCTTTTGATCTTGCAGATTTTTCAAGACCCCATCCCCCAGTGTGCTGTTTCCATCCACTCCAACAGTATGGCAGTGTTATGGCATATCACTAGGCAGTGGGGACCACATTCCTACACCTGTCGCATGAGGCCGTGACAGCTAGGGAATGGGCTTTGCAACAGATCACCATCCTGTTGCCAACAATATCCCAGGACAAGAAAGTTCCTTAGCAGATACACTAAGCTGTTTCCTCCTGGTGCTTTACAAGCTGTCCGTTACCCTAGTTGTTGCCAGAACTCTATTCCCATACTGGGGGAAGCTTTGTTGTGACCTCTCTATATACCAAATTGATGCCAGCTGCAACAACTATCCCCCCTGTTGCTGCCTGGGGAGGATGTCCTGGAGGTCGACTTATCCAGAAGTTTCATAAGATTTGTGGGAGTTTCAAGGTCATTTTAGTTTAATGAACATATAGAAATATTTCCTGACAGGAGTTGCCACATAATGATCATAGGAGAGGGAACTATCAACTCAAGTACCTAGGTCCCGGATTTCCTTTTGTTTTATTAAGGATGTGTTATCTACTCTGTATATTGTGGGTAGTTTATATTTTCTGAAAGAAACAGTAATGCACTTTTTAACCCATTATCCACACATCAGCTGTTACCTAGGGTAAGCTCTTTCTGTACCATACAGATGTCTGAGAGGCTTTGACATTTACAAGTTTGCAGTTGTATGCAAATTTCATTAACCAGATGTCCTGGTCATCATTTTTGAGATCAGGGAAGTAGATGTCAAACAAGAGAGGACAGAGTACAGATTCCTAGGGGGACTCCATTAGTCACCTTACCATGATTTTAAGATGCACGTGCCACATGAACTGTGTGGTATGTGTTGTTCAGTCAGTTGATTAGCCATCTTATCATATAAGGATGTATGTTTAAGGATGATGGTTTTCTTACAAATCTGATATGAAGTATGGTATTGAGTGCTTTGACTAGGTCAGGAAAAGTGGCATGATCTACAGCTTTTCAGAGTCTCTTGAAGATGTTAAGGGTTAACAGGCATGATCTCCCTTTGAAGAAGCCAGATTGTTGGGGATCAGGCCTAATGATATTATTCATATTATTACTGAGATCACTTATGATACACTACATAGCTGTACAGATCAGACTTATAAGGCTAATTGATCTGTAATTTCCAGGGTATGTGGTAGGGCCTTGACTTTAGATGCTAATCTCTGCTGAAGGTTGGCTTTTCTGGTTCTTATAGTGCTTTTCAGTTTTCTGATGCTATTCTTTATAACATTCTCTCCTCATGTGTTCTAGCCAAGTTTATGACCCACTTTAAATGGAGATCAACTAGGGGAATAGAACAGGTAGAAGCAAGGTTAGCTAGGACCGAATCCAGAATATTTTGGCCTTTAATGGGTTCACCATCTAATTGATCTAGGGAATTCATACTTAAATCCAAAAATGTGTATGTATACCCTGCGTTTGTGTTATGGGTGCTCCAGATTATGGCTGGGTAGTTGACGTCACCTTGGATTATGGAGTTATTGCTTATAAGAATTTCTTCTAAAACTTTCAGGAATCTAATATGCTTGTCTGGAGACATGGACGGGGCTCTGTAATGTGCTGCAAGTTGATAGCTTGTCTTGTCCATGGTAAACTGAATTTCAAGGAGCTCAATGTGTGAGTCTCTGTGTATCAGAGTAGATGAGCTGTGGTCCTTGACAAGTATGGAAACACCACCACAGCCTTCACAATGCCTAAAGCATAGTAGGCACAAAACCCAGTCATGATCGGAGTGCTTTCATTACATTTAAACCACAGCTCTGTAATGACACATACACTAACCTATTTCAGTTGCAGGATTGGGTAATTTTTTTATTGAGATTCTTAGCATTTAGAAGAAGGATTAGATGAATTTTCTAAACTGGAATGTCCAGGGTTGGATAAGTTTTCTATGTCGAAATGGCCATCAGATTGGCTCTGCCCAAAAAAGGCACTTTGTGAACAGCAAATGCTTTTTGCTAATATGAGGAAGGAATCTGCTATGTTGAAATGTGCACTAGATTGACTCTGTCTAAAAAAGGCACTATGTGGACAGCAAAGACTTTTTGCCAGTATGAGGAAGCTCTTGAATAATAGATGCAACCCATCCACTGCAAAACAAGTAGGACTATCTATCATCTCATCCCATGCGGATAGATACTGGGTCCCTCTGGAATGATTGTTGGAGGTCAGGCCTAATGAGTTTATTGATATTATTATTATTGAGATCAGTTATGATGTACTCCTTAAATGGATTGTTAAAGACAATTATCATCTCTTATACTTTAAACATAATTTTTGGTAAAGGAAGAATTCTACTTGGGACCAAAGTCTTACATGAATGTGTCACTTGCCTAATAGGTTCTGACATGTCTCTCTGAGTTTTGTACCCCAGGTTATTCACTCTCATGTGGGGCACCACTATGTTGTACTCCTACTTGTCTCAGGAAAGGGTCCTGAGGGCCCTTGTAATGTCTGTAATCCTGGCACCTGAAAGGCTGTTGACAATAACCTTATCCTTGTTCAGTCTGGTGAGTGGGGAATCTGTATGCCTAACAACTGAGTGATCAACCACTAATATGTTTTTAATAGAAGCTAGTTTAGTGTTACTTGATTGGAAGCAACTTTACTGATGGTGACATGTTGCTGTACCTGTGCATAGAGAAGGTGAGTTGGAGTTCCAGTGAAGCATATTTTTTCAAGTTGTATGAAGATTTGGTAAGGATTTTTTTATGGCCAGTGGTGCTCAGACACTTGGAGAGGGTTAATTGCTGCCATTTTCTCACAGGCAAGACCCGCTTGTACTTTCATTCTATATGCATAACCGCATCGTTCCTCCAATTCAGATATAGACCAGGGGCACTTTTTTCCTGGCAGAGGTGGTCTCGATTCTTTCCTTTGCTCAGAGACCCAACAACAAGAAAGCATACAAAAGTAAGAGGACTTTTTATGAGCCCAGGACATATATCCTTTTACTTTCTTGGTTCCATCCATTTTAGAGAATTTGACCCAATTTTTAGAGTCTGGTCTTAGTTGTTATTCAGTAAAAAATACATTTCCTTGCTATGTCCAGTTTCTTTCAGGGTACTATTTGTTTCTAGCCTCATTAAAAGCATCTAAGACAGTTCTCAAAGGCACTTTTCTTTTGTATCCTCTGTAAAGGATGCTTTCCCTCTCTGGCATCATTATTTTATTTTATTTTAGAAAGTCTAACTCAGCACCATTTGCTCCAACTGTGACTGCAGATCTCAAGTTTTATCTTGAAAAAACTCCTTTCATGGTTGCTACTACTTCAGCCATGAGAATTTCTGAACTGCAAGCCTTGACTGTTCATCCTCATTATTTTATGATCCACAAACTGTCCATACAAAGATATACCTTCCTTCATGCCTAAAGGTAAAACAGAGAAAAATGTAAACTAGATTATCACTTTGCCAGTATTATTCCCAAGTCTTTTTATAAGATATTAATATATTTTGAAATTTGTGGACGTTAACAGACGGCCCATATTTTATCTTTTTATTTTTGCATGCCCAGAGAACCTAGCCCAATGCCTGTTCTAACAGTACCCAGGTGGCCCTTTTGTTCCGTCGTCACGGGCTCACAGTCTTACTTGCACAGTCAGCATTGGTTCGATAGGCTTGAGCTCCATGGAGTAGAAACCTAGTGCTCCTAGTCAGTGCCATCCACATGGAGAGCTAGAGTCTCCTCCCTGCCCTTAACATGGGCAAGCAGGCAGCAACCTCAGTCCCATTCTCCCCTTCTAGCTCCTATAGATGCCTGAGCTGCTATTTGAACTCAAGGTTACCTGCAAAATAGTCAAGGTTTTCTCTATATATCACAAACTGGAAGTTCAGATTTTATCTTGACAAAATGAAGGTAGTAAGAAGACAATCCCAACTTTATCATACTCCAAAAAGAAGTTGTTAAAGTTCTTTAAGTAGCTTTCTAATTTCATTATATTTTGTTATGATGAATGCAACAAAATTTTATCCTCTGAGCTAAGGACCCACTTTGTCAGGGCATTGGCTACTTCACAGGCATTCTTCAAAAATGCATCATTGAACAATATTTGTCCAATGGCTATGTGGGGATCACAGATTACTTCAGAAAGACACTAGAAGGTGGATGTGATCTCTAATTCCAGGTCTTCTTCTGCTGTCACCATTACTCAGTTCAATGTTTTCATTAGGATTCAGCCAAGAAGTTTTAGACTGGGCCATGGTCCTTTTGGTAATGAGCATGGAACTCCAATCCCGGATATGAAAGATATGCACTTACTGTAATGATAGCTTTGGATTTGCAAGTTCATCTTCATCACTATTTCCATCCGCCCCTTTCCCCAGGTTAGACCTGACTGCCGTAACTAATGACTAATAGAATTTTGTTTTGTGCCATGTACTTGTGGTTCTTAACATTTTTTAACATTTTCACTTCACAGATCTGGAGGAGGGATCTTGAAGAACATAGAATCATGAGAAAAGAAGGAACAGCTTGGTAGCCTGGGAAAGTTACTGTTGTCAGGTTAACTCCTGTTGGCTTAGGCCTACTGTTAATGAGGTTGGAACTGCTAATCTAGACTTTTCATTATGGTTATTGTGCAACTATTGCTTATAATCAGAGAAGGAAAATGGACAAACTGTGTGTTCCAGGTTGGTCCTTATTTGCCAAAAGTTTATTTGCTGCCATGCTTCACACAGCTAACAGTTCCTTTAGTTTTAATTGTTTGAAAATACAGTTATGGTTGAAGTAGATATAGAAATTGAGAGGACGCTTATGGTAAGGGAACTTGTTTTCATTAATGAGTGCATGCTTGTCTGTAGCACACATGTTGACAGTGTTCAGATGAGGGTTTAGTTGGTTATGAAAAGGGCCCTTGTTATGGCTGATTAAGGCTGTCTTATAATCCGCAACAGTTAGGAGACGGTGGTGTGGATGAGTTATAAAACGTGTGTGTGTGTGTGTATGTATTATTATTATTACCAATGACATTTGACAATTGGTAAGTTTAATTATTTCAGAGTCAGGTGAAATTTCAGAAGTAGTCAGGCAAGTGTAGCATAGTGGAAATGTGGAAAGAGAGAGGTTAGGGGATGTCACTTGGTTAGGAGTTTAATGTCCGTCAGTGTGTCAAACACTTGCCTGTTTGAGTTTTTTAAAGTCAGGATAGCATGCACTTGATGGGAGAAATACATAGCAGTCCTGCAAAAGGGGGGACCTAATGTCAGATTAAATGAGATGGAAAAGAAAGAAAGATGTAAGGTTGACTGGTCAATTGGAATTTTGGGAGATTATCATGAAACCATGGAACTGTGTGAAATCTGTTTGGATTAGGATTTTTAAAAAGGTTTTAACTATAACAAGTGCAATCAGTCGAACACTGCAGTGTAAAATCAGGAAAATTTAATAACACAAGTAGAAAAGAAAAAAAAATAAAGATAAGTGTTTTCACGCCCACTACTAGGCACTTCATCAGATCTAAAAAAATAACAAACTGGTACTTAAATACAAAGTTACCTAATAAGAGCATGTGACCTAAGTAAAGGTCTTAAAGGAACCATTCCATTAAGTCCATTACCAATATCGGCCTGTAATTCAATTATCCATTTAGTTTCAAGACGTTCTGTTTTAGTTTTTGGAAACCAAGAACACATCTAATTTACCTCTACTCTCTATAATCTCATTCAAGGTAGAGTCCTCCATAGGTCAAAAAAAGTAATTTAAAAGCCTAATGTAGTTAAATTAAAGCACAACTCCAAGTTGAGCGACTGCCACTGTCTTTGTAACATGGGATACACATTACCATAGGTGAGCATCCTCATCACTCTTAAACCTCTGGGGATCACTTTGTAAAACAAACATGTAAAAACTGTAATATTTGTTATTCATAGCTGCTCGGAGTATGTACATCCCATTACTGGTAGATGTTAAGATTTTCATTTTTATGTTAATTATAAGGGTTGTAACTTATCTAGATTTTTATGTATTGTGCAACAGCTATGTCTGTAAAACAAATAGGTCTATAAAAGAGTGTATATGTGAGCACTTAAATGATGTAAGGAAGCTTGATACTAAAAATGCATTAAGAAAGCAAGTTCTTAAGAAAAGCAGTGAACACTATTTTAAATTTATGGTCTTAGAACTTTACAAATGTAATAGTAGAGATGGTGATGTTAGAACTAAAACAGAATGTCTTGAAACTAAATGGATAATTGAATTACAGGTTGTTAATGGTGTTCTGGAATGGCTCCTTTAAGACCTTTACTTGTTTGTACATTAGAGCATTTCTCCCTAGACCTCTGCTAAAAACGGGACCTGTGCCCAGTCAGACTTTCGTGGTAAACAAAAACAATAAATAAATAAAAATGTCCCTGTGAAGCCAAAATTCTCTTAAAGGATAAGCACTTCACACATCCTAAGTGTCTTGGAGAAGTCCATTTTTCAAGAGCTTGTTATATTTTGTGTCTGATTTAAGCTATCCACTCTAAAGAAGTTCAGAAATAGACTAGAATGAAGAAACTTAGGGCTACGTTTCTTCTCACAAAAGGAAAATACTTGATGTTAAAGATGGTCCTTCAGCCCCAAGAAACCCAGAGTAATTGAGTTAAGTAGCTTGACTTTAAGCAAAACACTGTAGTTTCTTCTGGTCCAGTGCCTGGTAAGGATTCTTGTAGTAATGCTCCTTTCAAATGACTTCCCTTTTTCTCATCTTCCTGAAGAATGCTTTCTGTTTCCGTGCACCCACATCTCCCAAGATTGTTCCCTTTGTTGCACCTGAACTGGAGCTCCATGCCCCTAGTCCTTTATCCTCTGCATCCAGTAGACCTTATAGGTCTCCTTTGGTCCAAATGGACTGTACATGAGTGTAGACTGATTTTTTTTTAATATGGCTGCAAGTGTCCTCCCTGCTAGCATCAGGGGTTCTCAATCACCTTTATTGCCAGATTTCTCTGACCTAACTCCTGAACCTTCCTCTCTGCTTCTAGTACCTGCTCAGTTGTTGGTCAGCTTTGTATCTTCAGCATCAGCATTGGTGGCCCTTTCTGGTTTAGTGCCTTTAACCTTGATTTCCCCATTGTTGACTGAGCCATCTGCATCAATGATCCTGATCTCAGCCTCATCAAAGTTTGTCTCTTTCTCAAAGCTGAATGTTTTGGGCCTAACATTGATCCCTGTAGTTTTGGCAGTGAGTACAGTTATGTAAGCTGGCCTGTCTGAGCTTGACATTGGAGGCTTCAGCCTCAACTGAGGTATTGTCATCCACTTCACCTTCTGAGGTTGGTCACTTTCTGTTGCTTTCAAGTTCAGCACTGATTTCATTGATCTTAAAATTGTCATTAACTTTAAGCAGTCTCTGCCTTCAGGTTTGATGGTCCTTGTGCCTTTAACCTTGATTTCCCCATTGTTGACTGAGCCATCTGCACCAATGATCCTGATCTCAGCCTCATCAAAGTTTGTCTCTTTCTCAAAGCTGAATGTTTTGGGCCTAACATTGATCCCTGTAGTTTTGGCAGTGAGTACAGAGTTATGTAAGCTGGCCTGTCTGAGCTTGACATTGGAGGCTTCAGCCTCAACTGAGGTATTGCCATCCACTTCACCTTCTGAGGTTGGTCACTTTCTATTGCTTTCAAGTTCAGCACTGATTTCATTGATCTTAAAATTGTCATTAACTTTAAGCAGTCTCTGCCTTCAGGTTTGATGGTCCTTGTGCCTTTAACCTTGATTTCCCCATTGTTGACTGAGCCATCTGCATCAATGATCCTGATCTCAGCCTCATCAAAGTTTGTCTCTTTCTCAAAGCTGAATGTTTTGGGCCTAACATTGATCCATGTAGTTTTGGCAGTGAGTACAGAGTTATGTAAGCTGGCCTGTCTGAGCTTGACATTGGAGGCTTCAGCCTCAACTGAGGTATTGTCATCCACTTCACCTTCTGAGGTCGGTCACTTTCTGTTGCTTTCAAGTTCAGCACTGATTTCATTGATCTTAAAATTGTCATTAACTTTAAGCAGTCTCTGCCTTCAGGTTTGATGGTCCTTATGCCTTTAACCTTGATTTCCCCATTGTTGACTGAGCCATCTGCATCAATGATCCTGATCTCAGCCTCATCAAAGTTTGTCTCTTTCTCAAAGCTGAATGTTTTGGGCCTAACATTGATCCCTGTAGTTTTGGCAGTGAGTACAGAGTTATGTAAGCTGGCCTGTCTGAGCTTGACATTGGAGGCTTCAGCCTCAACTGAGGTATTGTCATCCACTTCACCTTCTGAGGTTGGTCACTTTCTGTTGCTTTCAAGTTCAGCACTGATTTCATTAATCTTAAAATTGTCATTAACTTTAAGCAGTCTCTGCCTTCAGGTTTGATGGTCCTTGTCACATTGTTGGGGTTATGGCAGGTCTCAGTCCTTACTGTGTAGGTAAGCCTGCATGAGCAGCACCTCAAAAGTGAGCAAGACCAACGCTCACTTGAAATCCTCATTTTCCAGCCCTGGTTAATGAGATGATAAGAGTCTCCAGACAGGGTACCAGACTTATGTCCAGCATGCAGTCTTCCTCCTCCTCCTCCGACACTCCCCATACAGGAAGAAGAGGAAAAGTCACATATAAGAGGAAGCCAACAGACTTCCAAGAAAAAGTGCCACTTTGAACATGGATGAAGACCAGATTGCTGACTCCCCTAATCAACCACCTAATGATTCTAATTTTTTTAAACAAGAAACATCTTTATTAAATTATCATGTATGACATAGGACATCTTTTATTTATTTAATTAATTAACATTTGTTGAGCGGAAAAGTCCGACTAGGACAGAGCCTATTTTCAGAGGAGGCCCAGGGAGAAACACTCCAGACATGTTTATGGAATGTGGAAGTTAACTGGAGTACCTGGAGAACACCCACTCGAATGCAGGGGGGACATGCAGACTCCACACAGAAGGCACCCCAGCTGAGAATTGAACCGAAGAACCTCTTGCTGTGAGGCGACAACATTAACTGCTGGACCACTGTGCCGCCCATATATAAATGAAAATAAACCATACTGACACAATCTCAGTTGCAAACATCATACATTGCAAACCATGCTAACACAACTATAGCTGCAAACATTATACATCACTTATACTATATCCAGTCATTGTCAGTCAACCATTACACAGCTCATTCAATTCCTGCCTTCTTTTAAACCTCATTCCTCCTCTGCATGTATTGATCTCACGCTTCCTTTTTTTTCCCTATGTAATTTGCTTCTACCCTCCTTTAAAGATCCCAATTCCAATTGTTTATCTGTGTTACTATCCTCACAACTTCTAATAAAGTTGGTTCAGACTTTGATTTCCATTTTCTAGTAATTGTTTTTTTCGGCTAAAACTCAGCAAGACCTTACTGCATCCAGGCAATTCTGATTCTGTATCATAGCTCAAAAAATCATGTCCTTAGTTAAACCAATTTGCCCACCCAGCATCTCTTGACAGAGCAGTCTGCAGAAATCTTTAATGTCTGACAATTTTTTACACTGCCAGAAAATATGTTCCCAGTTACCTCCTTCTTCCCTGTCATACCTCCAACATTTGCTATCTACATGAGGAAAAATTCTTTGGAGTTTACTTGGGATACAAAAATAGCTATGTAAACACTTCTAAGTAAAGATCCTAACTCTACTGGACTTGTTGCATATTTAGCAGGCATACATATATCCCCCTATTGTTTCTTTGTGAATTGCTTATCTAATCTTTCTTCTCATTCCTTTCTAAGCTCCTCTGATTGATTCTTATAGTTATCATGTAATATTTTACATGCTCTACTAGTGATTCCTTTCTTAACAGCAGCTTCTGCTCTAGATTCTACAAAAAAACTCTACCAGTGCTGGTCTTTTGATTAGGAACCCCCCACCAGTTCTTTCTCTTTGCTTATACTGTGATATCAATCCTTGATAGGGAGGGCAGTCTCTAACCCGGAGTCCAAATAAGTTATTGGCTTCTTCCCATTCTATTCCCTTTCCCTCTCTAGTTATTTGCTCCCAATACATTGGTTCCTTTGACAATGTTCTCCAATAAATTCCAGCCCCCTCTTGCCTATTGTCTGTATCCCTAATTGTATTCATCCCTGTCGGCAGACTCTCCTTTCTGCATTCAGATGTTGGCTTAGTTCTTATACTTTCTGCAACTTTATGAATGTAATATTCTGCATGAATATTGTTATTATCCTTAAAGGTCTGCATCCTAAATCCCAGTCTCTCCTTGTTTCTTGAGCTTCCCTGTTTCATCATCATCTCTTTCCACTTTGAATTATATTTGTCTGCTTCTGCTAATTATAGCAAGAATAAGGTTATCCCACTTGACTCTCATCTTCAGCTCTTTATTAATTGCTATTGCCAGCTTCTCCTCTGATTGATAAAAATATGCCTGGCCTGTGTATAAGATTAAAGGAATTAAAAAGATTTTAACTGCTTATGTCTTACTATTTATATCCCTGTAGCAGAGCTTCCATTTTCTTAGTTTTTGTATTATCTTTTGTTAAGTCTCTTCCCACATATCCTTAGCTGCCACACTGAAATCATTTTAATCCACACTTCTAAATACTTCATTTTATCATGTCCCCATAAGTATGGATATAGCAGTAGCAGTTTGTATGTGGGTATATAGTTTACTTCTATTCCCTTTGTTTTAGCTTCATTGATTTTGTATCCTGAAAAGATTTGAAACTGCATCAACATGTTCCACAGCACTGTAGTGTTCCTTTCTGGTTTTATCAGGTTTTAAATAATATAATTTGCAAACTGAGCCATCTTTTCTGACTACAGTGCAAATTATATCCTTGAATTTCTGAGTCCCTTATTTTCTTTGCCAGTGGTTCTAATTATATTGCAAACAACAAAGTGGAGAGAGGACACCCCTACCTGGTTCCTCTTCTCAAGCAGAGATTATCAGAGAGGACCCCCACCCACTTTCATTTTTCCTCCGATTCCTCATATATCCTCCTCATCGACCTTATAATTTTAACAGGAAATGCAAATGCTTCCATTGCTTTGCTCATAAATTCCCAGCTTACTCTTGTCAAATGCTTTCTCTTCATCAAAACTCAATAACAACAGTGGTATTTTCTTACTTTCTGCTTCACTCTGGATCATCACTGTTCTCTTAATGTTGTCAAATGTTTGCCTCCCCTCCACAAAACCCACATTGCTCCATATCTATCAGTTTTGGCATCACTTTTGCCATTCTTTTAGCCATTATATACATAAAGACTTTATAGTCATGGTTTATTAAAATAGGCCTGCATGAAGCTGGATCTGATGGCTGTTTACCCTCTAGGTATTACAACTACCACTGCTTTCTTCCAGGATGTTGGTATTTCTCCTTCTCTTAAAATACTGTTAAATAAAACCTTTCAGATCTTTATCAGTTTTTTCCCTCATAACTTCCAAATTTCCACAGGCATACCATCTGTTCCTGGGGGCTTTCTTGTAGATTGGTTATTATACATCACCATTTTTATCTCATCTCCTCCTATCCTGTTAGTAATTGAGCCTCCTCTACCTCTAATGTTGGCATATTTAATTGTTTCATAAACATTTCCGTTTGTATCTTTTCTTGATTTACATATTTCTCTGCTTTATACAGACTTTCATAGAATTTCCAAAATATTTCTAATACTTCTAGAGGACCCCTTGTTATCTTCCTTGTTATAGGCTCCCTTAGCTTGGTGACAGCCCTTTCTACTTTCTGTTGACTGAGTAATTGTGCTAAAAGATTTTGTGCTCTGGAGTTATCAAAAAACAGTTGCTTAACAGTAATCTTGCTAAACTCATCCATATTATTGAGGTAATCCCTTATTTTCTGTTTAGCATTCTGTAGTTGCTCTTCTTCTTCTTCTGTGAGGTTCCCCCTATTTTTCAATACTTGAACATTTGTCAGTCCCTCCAAATAATTATTGTTACTTTATAACCATATCTCCCTTTCTTTTATTTCCACCCTGTTTTTAAACTCCATTTTAACTTTATTCCACTCCCTAAGTATATTTTGAGAAGAAATTTCTATATTCTGTAATAGCTCCTGAATAATTTCTGCTACCCATTCCTTAAATTCCTCTCTTTTCAACATATAGGTGGGAAAGTGCCAGTGTCCCATTTTTATTTCATTACCCTGTGTTTTTATTTTAGTTATTATTGGCACTTGATCTGAAATGGTTATTGGATGCATATCAAGACCTTCAAATAAATGCCCATGTTCCTGTGAAATGTAAATTCTGTCTAGCCTAGCCCAATTTTTGTGTCTTGGGGAATAATATGTAAATTCACTCTGATCTCCTAGCACTGAATTCACATTTTCCATGCCAAATGTTTTCATAAATTTCTTTAAAAATTTACCCTCGATTTTCTCTTCAGGGCCCTCCGACACATCTTTTCTATTGCAAATCAAATTCCAATCCCCATCTGTAAGTAATATTCCTTGCTGAAAGCTGATTATTTCTCCCAGAAATTTCCTAAGCTCCATTATAGCAGTTTTGGGTGGAAAGTAAATGCATACCAGTGTAATACTCCTCCCTTGCCAGAAGCCACTTAGTACTACAAATCTGCCATTATTGTCCTTTTTATCCTCTCGTATTACTATTGGACCTCCTTTTGGAATTAATATAAGTACTCCTCTGTTCCTTTGCCACAGGTATTTCGCTGAGTAACCATCCTGAAAACCTCTCTATCAAATTCACATGTTCAGGTCTTTCCAAGTGCATCTTCTGTAGCATAGCTATTTGCACTCTTCATTTTTTAATATAGTTCGCTACTCTTTCTTTTTGTATGTGTGTGAGACCGTTAACATTTAAAGACATTATAGAAAACATATTCTTAAGAGATTATTATTCCCACCTTTTATGTTTAACAGCTTTTGTGTTAAATGTCTAGTTTCAGCTTTTGTGTTACATGCATATACTGTTTGTCAGGTTACTCTTTTATATAGTTGTTTCTTGTCATCTCCATTTGAGCCTCTGTCATATCTTACAGAACTTTTTTTTTATTGAAAACCCTGAAACAAAAATGCATACACACCAAATACCCCCTAAAATAATAACACACACGACTCTGTACATCTTCAAATACTGAAGTTTTATACTCCTAATAGGAACAAATGTTCCAAACTGACAGCCACAAAAACACTCAGGTTAACCTAAAAGAAAGGTTACCAATGCTAAGGCATGTGGTGTAGCTTGTAGTTCTGTTAAGTGCTCTATGGTTTTGTCTTTTCTTTATAGCTCTCTCAGCTGGGAAAATAGTTAAATGCTTTCAAAAAACATTTTCTCCAAACCATTTCACTTTATCAGGTTGTCTGCTAGAGACATGAGAATGAGACACAAAACTGTTTAATAGATATAAGGCCTTATAATATTCAATATTCTTTTTTTCATTTACTTGTTTTCTCATAAAACTTGTTACTCGATTAAGCTAATGGCCTCGACCCAGTCATTCCCTTATACAAGAATGAGAAAAAGCATACCATTTTTTCTTTTGTAATGCTCTTTTAACCAGAATGTTTTTACATTGCATTGCCTGCATTTCTTAAAACTGAGCGTAGGAGAAAGAGAGAAGAAAAGAGAAAGAAACAAAAAGAAAAAAAATAGGAGCACCTATTTACATTAGTATCCTCATTACATTCAAAAATAACAGAAAAAAATTTACTTTATATCACGCAAAGAAAATCATGCAGCATTTAAGTAGTACTAAAAAATTTGTTTTACTTGCAGTTAACTTTCTCCCTCCTCGTCCCCTCTCCTGAGTGTTTTTACGAACATTAATGACATGAAGTAGGGCATATGCTTTAGAGTTCCCTAAAGTTTAGCAGATTCCAATAAAGTCCAATATTTCCAGATTTTCTTGTATTCCTGTTCATGTCCCTCTCATAAACCCTGTCTCTTCTTCATTTCCAATGTACTCTTAATTCTTCTAGTCAACTCCTATGCATTTCTGCTCTCTCAAGCATTTCACTGGCACAGTTTCTCTGTGGTCTTTATTACCAGAAGAACAAGAAGCAGAATCTCCTTCTGTTTCACAGCTCACTTTTTGCTGGACATATATTTGTATTTCTTCCTTAGCATGTACTTCAAAATATTTTTTCCTGGAGGAACAAAATAATTTTTGATGAAGACAGCTGAGTACAGTGGTTTGAATCTCATGCCTGCTTCTCAATATTCTCTGAGTAATGGGATAAATGTACTCCTCTACTGTCTGGTGTACAATAAGTAGTCATTCTCCACAAACACACTGCTGTCTTCTACTTTTAGTATTTGTTCTTTTGCCACAGTTTAGTCAGAATCAACTCCTTCTGCTGGTAAGATTGCATCTTTACTATTAAACATCTAGGTTGTTTTCTCATAGCCAGGTTTGGAGCATACACATGATGTGCCCTTTCAGTTAACAGTTCCTGTTGAGGAATACCAGCCCAATTCCGTATCTGTGCTTTCATAAAATTAATACAGTCTGTTCCTTCCAGCTTCTCGGTTACAGCAGAAAATCTCAGGTTTCCCTACATGCTCTGTCCTCTAATTCTGTTATTTTTTTTGAAACATCTGTTCTTGTGCATTCTCATATTCAGCCAGCCATTTCTTCATTTTGACCTCAGAGTTTTGCAGTTTTATCACCTTATTTGAATATTTGTTTAAAGCTTCTTCCATTTTTTCCTGCCTTTTATTGTTTGAGTTGATATACTGCATCAGTGTTTCATTTATTTTAGTCAGGACTCTGTGCAGTTACCTTATACTTTCCTCTAGGTTACTGGAAGTCATGTCTCGAGCTTGCACTGCATTTTGCTGAACAGCTGTAGTACTTTTCCTAGTCAGTGTTTTTTTTGTTGCCTTTTGTGGCTGATTTTCCTTCAGGTCCTCTGTATTTCTTCTTTCCTGGCATCCAGGCAGTGCATTTACTAGCCAGTTACTGAAATTTACCTAGAAATCTAGGTTCACTGGCTTTCTCTGTTAAGTTTCTGTTTTCACACTGGGAGAACTGTGAAGCCAAAATATATAAATCTACAATCTACAGGAAAGAATATTACTCTAATGCATATTTACATTTTGATAGTGACCACCCAACCCAACTAAAAAGAAATATTGTAAAGGGACAGATGATCAGGGCAGCCAGAATGACATCTGATAAAGATGATTTCCTTTGTGAAATTAACATGATACAAAATATGTTTCAAAAAAGAGGCTACCCTTTTGAGTTAACACAACCCATCAAAGAATATGTGGTAGATAGATGGGGTACATCCTATATACCCCTACTAAATAATGTTAATAACAATAATATAAATAATACAAAAGATGTGGTGAGTTATGGGAATGGAGTTCTCCAACAGTCGAATAGCAAACATACATTGCCTTATATGACCCTTACCTACTATAACGGTATAGGATGGCTCAAAAAATGCATTAATGAGACCTGGGAAATGTTCAAAGCTATGCCCACCCGAATTATGGTTTTCCAAAACAAGTTGACATACAGTTTTAGGAGGAATAACAACTTGAAGAATATTTTGGAGAGCAGAAAGCATAACAATGAGAGTGGAACTGTTTCCAAGAAAAAGGGTACTTTCAGATGTGGGAGATGCCCACAATGCCCATTTATAGCAGGTGAAAAAGAACTTTTAATTCCTACATTAAGAACAACATTGAGGGCTAAAATGTATAGCAGTTGTTACACAAAAGGGGTGGTATACCTAGCTTATTGTAAATTCTGCTGGGCATACTATATTGGCAAAACAGAACGACATCTAAGGAAAAGAATATATGAACACATGAGGGATATCAACCGGAAGAATGAAAATAATGCACTTTTTAGGCACTCACAAACATGTCATGAAGCTAATTTTAAGTTCTGGGTCCTTGAAGAAGTCCTACATCTTGAGAGAGGTGGTGATTGGGAGACCAAACTAGCATATAGAGAGATGATATGGCAACTTAAACTTGATGCTTGTAGTGGTAAGGGTCTTAACGACCACATTTCAATTACACCAGTTCTAAAAATTTTTTCAGAAGACCCCAAGCGACACAAATCTTAAAATACACCAAAAACATTTCATAGATTTTAGAAAATCAATATTAAATATTAAATATTGATATTTATGTACCCTAGTGGTGTGAATTTTTAGTATAAATTATTAATTTTATATGAGTTTTAAAACCTCATATGCTGAACATTCAATGTCTGTATTTTTTGTATTTTGTACTGTATTTGTATTGTGTTTATATTCTATTTAACATTTTTATATATTTTTACACAAAAGTTTTGGTGCATCATGTGTAATACAACACATTAATTTCACTAAATTCATAGACAATATCATAGAGAAGTTATATACTTATATTTTATACATATATATATATATGTTGTATTGACATCTTCTGACTTCAACTGCATTTCACTATGTATTTATGTATTTATGGAATTACCATCTAATTGCTTAATTGTTTAACCACTACTCCCTAATAGATGTATAAAAGGAATGGGAGAGGTGCTTCCAATTGATTCTGAAGAGGTCTCCAATGTGGAGACGAAAGCGCTAAATTCTATTTTGTTGAGTTCTATTTGTCCAATAAATAGTGTTTTATCTGTGGAAAAGCGAGTGGATTCTGTGGTATGAGGCTTTGATTTTGTGTTTTGGAAGACAGCCTTTATTGGTACCGAACTGTACTACCTTTTGTGGAAGTTCACTTTTTCGTTTTCTAAAATTTCTGATGTCCTTCATGGATGCATCTGCAGTCATAACAACTGGGTTGTCCTGTCGTCAGGCAGCCCTTCAGTCGGCCGGATTCCAAAGTCCGGGTCGGCCGCTGATGTCGCACTTCACCCGGCGTCATCTCTGTTGGTCTTCGGTATAAAGCATCAGCCGGCGCCATTTTCCCAGTCTTTCTTGCCGCGTGGCGAAGCAGAAGCTGTTCGCAAGTGCCGGTCGGTCGGATCCAGAGATTACTTCTACCGAATACTACTTGAAGACTTCTAAAGCTAAGTACCCGTTGGGGACTCTTTCTTGCCTCAGCCGATGTCAGAAAAAGTTAATAATTGTTTAACCTGTGGGAAACAAATACCTCATAAAGATTTCCACTCTTATTGTCTGCCTTGTTTAGGCCCAGCCCGACGTAGCAGCCTGTTCGGCCTGTGCTTCTTTCAACCGATTTAACGCTTAGGCGTCGGTCGGAGTTTGCAGAACAGTTTTTCGGTTCTGATTTTGCGTACATTATGCCGCCGGATCCTCCGACTACCCAATCTGCCAAAAAAGATAAAGACCGACACTCGCGGTCCGCGGTTTTGGCGAAACCATGGTTAAGCAAACATGAGTGTCTCGGTTTCGGCGAAACCGAGAAAACTGATCAAAGTACAGCTGAACCTATCTCTACAACTGAGGCCCCTGCTACCACTCTTGAATCAGCCTCAGAAATTTTATCCACTACAGTGGTTGCCACTGACTTATCAGACACCATTCCCTTGGATGTCTCTACCCCAGCACGTGGTGCTGCTAGGCCTCCAGCATCCATGTCCATTAAGGCCTTCGCCAGGGCTAAAGCAGCCAAGACTACTAAGACAGTGCCTGTTAAACCCCCCACAACCAGGCCCTCTTCTAGTTCTCAAATGCTTACTTTGGCAGAAGATTTAATTTCATTAATTAGAGGATCTCAATCTCACCCAGACAGGGCCTCTCAGCCCCCAGAGAAGAGACCTAGGGCAGAGCCCCTGAGCCAGTGTCCTCTGATGATTCTGCTGGCTAATCAGACATAACTGACCAGACAGAGGCTCCTTTCTCCAATTTTGAAGATTCTGATGCTGAAGAATCCATTCCAGCTGCTTCCCCACCAGAAGAATTCTTCTTTGGGGAAACCTTACATGCCATGCGAGAGCAGTTCCAATGGCAGCAACAGGATTTTTCAGACTCCAGAAAAGACTTAGGACCTTTCTGCACCTCCCACAGCACAGGCCCTTAGCTATACCTCCTGTTCTCCCTGTGGTGGATGATGCTTTCAATGATGTCTGCTCCGCTCCAGATTCTTTACCCCCAGCCCCTGACAAACCAGACAGATTTTACAGGGTGCCAGATACTCATCACCACCTTTACAAGGCCCCACTTGCAGACCCGAAACTATATCCCAGGGTCCCAAGGCAGTAGCCGACCATAGCTAAAACCCTATTCCTTCTGAAAGGGAAGCAAGGTCATTAGACAGATGGGGTAAAAGGTCTACACTTCAGCTACTCTCTCAGCTAGAGCTTTAAACTGTCAGTTTCACATGATACAATACCAAGAGTTTATGCTTGATCAGTTAACTAAAAACTAACCACTGATGAATCTCTTGATAAGAAATATGTATTAGAAATGGTAAATAACATACAACAGGTTAGCAACCATTCCTTAAAATGTGGCTATGATGCACTGGAGGCTTCATTTAGATCAGCCATGACTGGCACAGTGATAAGAAGGCATGCATGGCTAAAGGAGCAAGCTTTACCGGATCATGTTAAAGCTAAGTTGCTAGATGCTCCTATGGATAAGACAAGTTTGTTTGGTACACCTGCCCAGCAGGTTATGAAGAAAATGGAAGAAAAGGCAAAATCTGTTCAAACGGTTAAAGATTTCTTGCAGGTTCAACCCCAAGGTTTAGCAGGAACTGGCCTGCCAAAATTGGTCCTTTCCTGACTCCACAAAATTTCAAAGGGGCAGGAATAGGCGTTCCAGAGGCAGAAACCAATCCAGAGGAGGTGCCTACAGAGGACGACAGTGGCAAGGTAACAACAGAGGCACAGACACAACCACTGCCACTACATCAGCACAACCACAGTGACTTAACCTAAATCCGCCTACCAGGGAACAAATAGCAGCTCCTCTAGGCGGAAAGTTAACCTTATTTTCAAAGAACTGGCACTACATAACAAAAGACAAGTGGATTTTACAAACCATAGATCAAGGTTACGGTTTCACTTCCACACTTTACCAGTCAAAGAGGAATGCCAAATCTACCTCCAAATCAAAAACAGAGGCACTACAACAGATAATGGAGTTAGCAAACATGAGAGCTGTGGAAAGAGTGCCAACAGCAGAGCAAGGAAAGGGTTCTACTCCAGACTATTCCTAGTTCCAAGAAAGGAAAAAGTTGGAGACCAATTCTCGACCTGTCCACCTTAAATACATACATCATTGTCCCAAAATTCAAAATGCTGACCCTACAGCAACTTCTTCCCATGCTGGGCAAGGAGTCTTGGCTGGTAACTCTAGATCTCAAGGAGGCATACCTGCACGTCCCCATTCGACCAATCTGCAGAAGATACCTCAGATTTCTTGCAGGATCAGAGCACTATCAATTCTCAGCATTGCCCTTTGGCTTATCTACTGCGCCCAGAGTATTCACAAAATGCCTGGCATCAGTAATCGCCCATTGCAGACTACAGGGAATTCAAATTTGCCCATACCTGGACGACTGCCTGCTACAAGGGGACAACAAAAGCAAGCTGACAACAGATTTACAAAGGGTCATTTACTTGCTACAAGCACTGGGATACACAGTCAATTTACAAAAGTCAAGGCTGATACCATCCCAAACAAGGACATTCTTGGAATTGGACACAGTAAAACAAATGGCATTCCTGACTACAGAAAAACAAAAGAACTCCCTCTTTACTTCTTGGCACTAACAAAACTGAACAAGTTAACAGCAAGAAAAGTACTGCAGGCCTTGGGCTTCATGGCATCATGCATAATCTTGGTCCCATTTGCCAGACTACATATGAGAAAACTACAGTGGTACCTAAAGAATTTATGGTCCCAACACAGACACAGCCTAGAAACAGAAATCCCACTAATTCCATGCTTAAAGCAGGAGTTCCTATGGTGGGCTCAGGCATGTCAGTCAAACCCAGGCCTACCCTTTCGCAGATGTCAAGCAAGCCAGACCATCACAACAGACGCTTCAGACCTAGGATGGGGGCCCACATGCTGGACAAATGCGTGCAAGGATTGTGGACACAGGATCAACTTCACCTGCACATCAACCTAAAAGAAATGCTGGCAGTAAAACTGGCAATCCAAAAGTTCAAACCATTTCTCCAAGAGGGCCAGTTGATGATAAGGACAGACAACACCACAGTCATGTGGTACATCAACAAACAGGGAGGCACTCATTCATACCCCTATGCAGAATGACTTTGGAGCTGTGGACCCTGGCATTCAGCTACAACATCCAGTTACAGGCAATATTTGTACCGGAAAAGAAAATACTCTAGCAGACATATTAAGCAGAACCACATCGGATGCCCACGAATGGAAGCTGCACCCGGACATCTTCAAGACCATCTCAAAGAAATGGGGAATGCCTCAGATAGATCTATTCGCATCACCTCTCAATCACCAGCTCAAAAAGTTCTGCACAAGGACATTCCACCCACTAGCATGGAAAGTGGATTCGCTCTCCTTCAGCTGGAAAGGCCTAACAGCATATGCATTCCCACCTCTTCCCTTGATACACAAAGTACTACTAAAAATCAAGGAAGAACATCCAAGGATAATCCTGATAGCTCCAAACTGGCCAAGACAACACTGGTACCCAATGCTGAGGAGCATGTCTCGAACAATATGTGGCCAATACCCTGATGCCTTTGATGTTAACTCAGAACAACTACAGCATCATACATCCAAACCTAAAAACGTTGCAACTGACTGCATGGAACATCACATAGCAGCAGCTAATCCAGAACTTTCCCAAAGAGTTAAAGACATTATTCTTGAAGCACGCAGACCTTCAACAAGAAGGAACTATGCTGGAAAATGGAAAAGGTTTGTCATTTGGAGTGCGGAAAGAGGAAAAGATGTATCAAACATAGATATGCCTAACATTCTGGAGTATCTGGCCGAACTTCTTCATTCAGGCCTGTCCTACTCCTCCATCAAGATACATGCATCAGCTATTTCAGCAGAATACAGCTTTGATCCACCTGTTTTTTCGCACCCTTTGCTCAGGCAGTTCCTCAGAGGAATCAAGAATGTAAAACCTCCAAGGAAACCACCATTACCAGCTTGGGACTTAAACTTTGTGCTAGAAAAGTTGACACTATCACCCTTTGAACCAGCAGCAACAGCAGACCTACAACACCTGTCATGGAAAACTGCTTTCCTACTGGCAATTACTTCAGCAAGGAGGGTTTCAGAACTACAGGCCTTAATGGCAGTGCAACCCTTCCTAATCTTCCACCAAGATAGAGTGTCCATGAGGACTAATCCTACATTTATGCCTAAGGTGGTATCCAGAGTGTCTTTAAACCAGGCAATCCACCTACCTACCTTCTTTCCCAACCCACAAAACAGAGGGAAAGAATACTGCATACCTTGGATGTACATAGACAGCTACGCTACTACTTGGACAGAACAAAAATAGCAGAAAGACTGACCAACTTTTGTAGCCTATGCAACAGGAAGGGAAGGAAAAGCTATTTCCAAACAGACAATCTCCAAATGGATAGGAAATTGCATACGATTCTGTTACTCCTTCCATGGAAAACCAATTCCACAGAACATAAGACCTCATTCTACAAGGGCAACAGCCACTACCACAGCCTTCTTACGAGGAGTGGCAACCAAAGACATTATTGAGGCGGCTACTTGGACCTCCGTGCATACATTTGCCAAGCATTATAATTTGCCTCTATATTCCAGATCCCGAGCAGGGTTTGCCACTGCTGTACTGCAAGGGATCCTAAACACACCATAATCTTCTTTTATCCTCCTCCCCTAGTTGGCTATGTTGTTATGACTGCAGATGCATCCATGAAGGACATAGTACAGTTTTGTACCTACCATAAATGTAGATGTCCGAACTGGATAGCATCTGCAGTCAGGATTACCCTCCCTCCTTCCCCTCTGTGGTACTCCTAGGGTGTTTACCCTCCTAATAGCTAGCTGGTGGGGGGGAGTCTTTTATGGTGTATTTGTTTGTATATATGTACATACATGCTTATTTTTGTGTTTACCTCTATCTTTTTGGAAACATTGGCATCTATCCAAATTTTAGCCTTCAAGAGGGCTACTGGCATCTGGGGCAAGAAACACTGAGGAAAATGGCGTCGGCTGATGCTTTTATACCCGAAGACCAACAGAGATGACGTCGGGTGAAGTGCGACATCAGCCGAAGCCGGACCCGGACTTTGGAATCCGGCCGACTGAAGGGCTGCCTGACGACAGGACAACCCAGTTGTTATGACTGCAGATGCTATCCAGTTCGGACATCTACATTTATGGTAGGTACAAAACTGTACTTTTTCACACTGGGAGAGCTAGAACTGTGCTGTTACTCAATGTGCAGCAATATTTGAAGTCCTGATGATTCTAAATTTGAGGAGATCTTAAATTTCATCAAGATCAAAGCTTGGTGGTGCTACGTCATTCCTTTCTTCTAAGTCAGACCGTATCCCGGTGAAGCATTTTGATCACTGAATGGTACTGCTTGTTGATGAAATGATTGTTGTTATTGGATAATGTGTAGAAGACCTCTGATGTGATGGCTGGCGATCCCTAAATTCCCAGAGAAAATTTTTCAACTTCTCCCACCAAGGACTATCTCAGCTGAAAGAAGAATACAGTGGTAAACTCAGTCATGGTTGCTGCTGGATGTGCAAAGTTGCCAGAGCCCAAGTCCAAGTGTCTTCATCTCTTGAACAAGGAATCATTTTCCTCTAACATCTCTCCGAGGACATTAAACTACCTCTTGCATATAAAACGGTACAAAGGGGCTTGTTAGATGAAAATTCCAAGACCTTGTGTTACCAGATGTAGGCATATAAGACCAAATTACAGTCCTGACTGGCAATTTATATCTGCTGTAGCAAACTGGACCTTCTGCCTTGGCTATAGTTCATGGTTGTTCTGCTAGGATGGCAGAAACAGTTGTTACTGCTGACCATCACTCCTGTCTTTGTCTGACTAAATTCACTGAGAACCTCCAAATCAAATCCATGAATCCTTGCTTTTCGTAGAAACAGTAAAAGTTGTACTGGGAAAAACATAGGAAAGTGAAGCAATGCACCCACCAAAGTTGTGGTGAAATTCCACGCTGCATAGCCTCAGTTTTCAAGAACGAATCACAGGCCATATGACAGCTGTAGTTCCTGCACTCCCCCAGTAACAATTTTGAGGTTCTAGCAAACATTTTCATGGATGTGGCATTTTCCAGAATGGGTGTGCACCCATTTTTAAGGAGTGTTTACAACAATTTGACTGTATCTGGTTTGGAAACTTCATTAGCACTGGTCTGGCACATTACTGACCAGCAGAAATCTTCATTCTGTGTCATGCATTATAAAGTATGCCCCCCCCAGAATATTAGACCCTCCAGTGGAGGTCCTTTTGCTTTAGGGAAGGTTATTGATTAAAAATAAAATGTATGCATTCCTAAAATCCAACAAAGGCATAGCTTTATGTCTACTATTCTCCAGTTCCTCAGTCTGACAAGGAGAATTTAATGGTTGAAGTTTGAAACAGTTGCATAAGTTCAAAGTGTTGAATAATTTTGCAGTGTTTTTTGCATTGCCATGTCCAGTAGTACACACACTGCTCTGGCATAGACAAATAGAGAACCCTACCTCCAGAAGTCATGCCGCTGTGAACAAAAAAAAGATACAGGAATGTTGTTATAGGTCAGCAGTGTTCACTTTTCATCCAGATGTCTAATAAATTGAAAGCTAAGGTGAAATTTACAGTATGCTGAGTAAAAGTTACAGCTGTAGCAAAAGACCAGTGTTAGGAGCTCTTTTAGGTGTGAACTAATATAGCATATCTCTGAACATTTTTTTCTTCTTTTTTAACAGGACAAGTTGTTTTCATTGACTGGCAAAGAACATTTAGATAGCGGATCATTTGGTTCTGGCAAAGATTTACATCCTTCTGCTGTGGTACATCCATCCGCTTGTGATGCTCATATTTCTGATGATGCGACTTCCCAAGACACAGGGACGTCAAATTCTTGTGTTAGTCAGAACCTCATGATTACAGAAAGAACTGGTAAAGATGCTGGTATTGTGACTGAGTGTCCTACTCAGTCAGTGGAGTTGTCTACCATAAATTCAGATACAGAGATGCAGCAAGAGTGGAAGGAGGAAGAGGAGGAAGAAGATAGCTCGTTGGAGAATATTCGCATGGTTTCCTTTGATGACTTTTTGTCAGATTTGAAGCAAGGGTCAGCGATACAAAATTACACCAAACTGCACATTCCAGCACCTGGAGAAAGTAGAAAGGTAGAGTGTTATGAAAATCCAAATACAAGTAGGTTTGCTTAGAAGGTATATCAGGAAAATTATTGTTTATTGAATCTGTGACCCAGCATTGTAGTGGTTTGGCTGTCATCCTATTTTTTTGCTCACCTTGAGAGAATAACGATACAGACTTGCTATATCTCTTCAGGTAGAAATTATTAGCCAGTCATTAGCATTAGTATTTTAGGGGACTTACAATTATTTGTGTCTTTCCCCCACAAATAGGGATTCTGAAACTGCGAGCTCAGGAGGAAAAAAGAGATGCATGCTTCTGTATCCTTCTAGTGATATTACTTGCTTAGTTAATTGTAACAGCAGAGTGGAACATGCCCCATTCTTTGTCTCCACAATGTTGTGCTCATTTCTGTGCCACTCTGTATATTTGCAATGGCAGCTATTAGTTAAATTTGTGTCCCTGGTTTCAGCATCACAAACTACAAGACAACATTAGTCTGACTGCTTGCTTTTTGTTTTCTTGTGTTTATTGTGTATGTTAAAATATCAGTATTTTTTATATATACTTTTTTGCCCCATGTTTGCTGACCATCAGGTCTCCCCAAAAGGACTCAATTCCATTATTTCTTCCATTGTGGGTACCATAAAGGCCAGAACTTTCATTCAGAAAATCATGAGTATTGCTTGTGTCCTTTCTGGGATCCCAGCTAAGAGGGCATTTGAATGGTGTAACCTGCACTTCTTGAGAAGAAGGGGACAAATGAGCTACCCACATCACTGTGGGACACGCAGTACCCCACTCCCTGTGAATGCACACTTCCATGCACTTGATAATGAGAGTTACCACTAGACAGTAGGTTGGGCTGAAAGTCCACCCATAGGATGCCTGTGCAATACCATCTCTTTTTCTAGGAACGGTGGTAATATGCAGAAACATAACAAGGGTGATGTGAAGGGGGCAGCCACCCTGGGTGGAAGATGTTGGGGGGGGGTGATTGGGAAGTTTATGCATTCTTTTCTGTACTGACATTTCTAAATGCTGATACAGAAATGCACAAATGCACTTCAGCAATGCATAGATGCAGTAAGCTGTATCAAGCCCTTTCCTACAAATTGGTTTGCTACAGTTCAAAAGTGAAGCGGCATTCTTTTTTTTCTTTCTTTTTTTGCTGTTCTTCTCAAGAGCTGTGGCAGTGTGCTGCCAGCTTGGGTGGTCGGCATTGGGTGGCAGATGAGACGGTGTATGACAGTGGTAGTATGCATCCTGCTGTGCCACACCATCCCCACAAATGGGCATGCCCATTCCTTCAAATAAAAAAATGTCCAAAGCAGAGTTGAAACACTATAACCAAATAAAACCACTGCCTCAGGTCCACCGACAGTACCAGTCAAACATAGACACTGTTTATAAAGTTTCCAATATAAAACATTAGTGAAGCCATTGTGGTGCATTTTATGTTGGTAAGATGGAAGGGGTATAAAGACACGTATACATGAACATACGTATGACATTTCACATGACGTTGACAACAATTCTTTAGCTAAGCATGCTGAAGCCTATGCAAATGTCAATTTTAAATTTTACGTTTTAGAGCAGGTGCAAAAAAATCCCAAGAGGTGGTCACTGGGAAGATCTTTTAGAATACCGTGAATTATATTGGCAATTATTTTTATTAGCCAGTAGATCACCGGGTCTAAATGATGTAATCTTCATAGCACCTGTATTAAAACTAAAAGCAGCAAAATTATAATTAGAAAGTATGTCACCGAGGTTTTATTTTATTAATATATTGAATTTTATCAATGCACTTCACTTTATTGGATTTTACGTCTATTATTCATTATATTTTAGGGTTTGTTATGGGAAGGTTTTGTAATGGGACTGTTATTTTTTAGAACTTTGTAGTATTTTTGGTCGTGATCAACTAATTATTCAGTTACTTAAACAATTTGCTATTTGTACTGGTTGTTACTAAATGGTGTCAATATAAATATTTGCCAAGTATAGGAGATGTTATAATAGTTCTAAGTTCATTTATACAAATGAAAGCGCTCAACTGTTCAATAAATTGTGTGTGTCTTCACCAATGTGTTATATTTGTCACTTTATAAACAGAGTCTATGCTTGACTGGTACTGTCGGTGGACCTGAGGCAGTGGTTTTATTTGGTTATAGTGTTTCGACTCTACCTTGGCCTTTTTTTAATTTGGTTCTTGGTTTTAATTGTGGCTATGGGCTCACCAGCTGCTTCCATTGGAGGGTATTCTGGTTTGACTACATTTGCCAGTAGTCTACTTGGTGAATTAATGTGCTTGGTTGGAATTTTGAACCAGTCCTTGTCTTCTATTCCAACTGGTTCACAACACCCCAGTGAGGTTTTATCTGTTCTGGGTAACCAGGAAACTTTTTTCGAGGCAATGGCTACACGTTTGGACTCAGAACGGCAGTTTGTTTTTCCTATTTTTACGGGTGAAAGTGGTGTAATTTTTAGGAATGCCAATTTGTGGACTTTTCCACATGGACAGGGGGATGTTACGGATTCTCAACATGTACTTTCAGGTGACTTACAAGCTTGATTAAATACTGAGCTTAGTTTTAATCACAATGTCAGCAACAGACAGTTTTTCCTATGGTGACAATTTGAGAGAACTCATACATTTAACTCTTAAATATCAGACTTTGCAGCTCGATAACTTGTATCTCAAAGAATGTTGTTCTTCTTCTTCTTTTGGCTTTTCCTGGTTAGGGGTTGCCACAGCGGAACTCCAGTCCGCTAATGATTGGCAGGAGATTTTTTTTACGGATGCCAAGGTGCCAGCTCAACGCCCAACCTTCAACGAAAGCACGTCCATTCTATGCGTGTCTTTCGAATGATACTCGTCTGCGGAGAGGACATGCAGACTCCACACAAAAGGCGCTCCAGCCGAGAATCAAACGGGAGAACTTCTTGCTGTGAGGCAACAACGCTACCACTGCACCACCACGGCAGTGTATCTATCTCAAAGAATGTATTAAATTAAAAGTTGCCCCTAAAGATTTACAGGTATATAAATACCCAAACAATTACTCACTGGTGGTGCATTTTATGTAGAATTATTAAAAATGTTTGACCAGTGGGGAGGTTCAACTTATGGGTTCTATTATTGTGCACAACAAACATTTGTAGCTGGCATTGTTGGCTGAGATAGAGGCTATTAATAATAGAATACTGAATGAATTTGCTTTTTACTGTTGATGAGTACAAGGCTAGTTTTCACTAACTGTTAATGTAGATTATAAATGTTCCAAAATTTTAGAGCAGAAAATGGATAAGCTGTAGCGTGACAAAATAGAGCATCTTAATTACACAGCTTACCTTAAACCTAAGCAAAAATATAATGGGAACATATTTTTACAACACGCAGTGTCCCACGAGTAATTTTAATTCTGTTGACAATAGTGATCCATCACCACTTCCTGTGGTATTATCCCCTCACCCTAATGAAAATTTTGACAACTTTGTTTCAGGCAATCATGTTCCAGATAATTTCCATACTCATAACCTGAATGAGGACAACTTTAATGGTAAAATCCACAACCCTTTAGAGTTTCCCCCTCCTACTCCGGTCCAACCTGATACGACAGATTCAACAGCATACAGAAATGCAATTCTATCCGCACTACCAACAACATTCCCGCTTTTCTTATATGAGGAAGGGAAAGGGGAGAAGGAGGAGGAGAGATTAAAATCTGAGGGTTTAATTTATGTACAGGACAGTTTCAAGGTGTACAACTACAGCAACATCCCCCTGGATGAAATACATTTCTACCTTTAAAAAGGGACTGACATTTGTACCCTCAAGGCATTTTAATTTAAGTAGAACTGTGAATGATGTTGAGTTGTTTTTAAGGAAACTCAGTTTTGAAGTCATTGTCAAACAGGGTGATGGATCCAATGACTTGGTAATAAGAAAAACAAAAAGAGTAATTTTAACCCACCCCTACACCCAGTGTTGCAAAATTTTGAATGTTTCCTTGAATTTGAGCTTTAGAAGTTAGCTAAACAAAATAATAAAAAGCAGTATTTTAACACTACTAAAGCTGAAAAACAAACTTTGGATAATTTATCATCCAACCAGGATATCTGTATTATGAACCCTGACAAGGGAGGGGGTTTAGTTTTTATGGATGGAGTGGACTGCAGGGGTAGAATGCTCAACATGTTGTACCAGGGGATACATATTCCAATGCATCCAGAAATTAGGTGAACATTTCATATTAGAAGATTGATATGTTTTTATATGACCTGTTAATGCAACATCCCATTGATAATGCTACCTACGAGTTTCTGTTTAACAAACACCCATGTACACTGTATTAGGCATTCCCAAAGTCCAGAAGAATGTGTACAACCCTCCCTTGAGGTTAATTGTATCTGCAGCTTGGGTCCAAGATGTACCGTTTGGCAGTGTATATTGACCGAAGGTTAAAACCTTTTTATGAAATTAAAACACAAATTTTAAATGATTCCTGGGACTTTTTAGCTAGAATGAATGAAGTTTCCTTTCTAGAGAATGGACTATTTGCAGTTATTGACATGGCTGATCTTTACACTGTAATTCCACACAGATTAGGTTTAGAATGGTTTGAAAATGTCATTTTTGAATTGGAATTTTTAACACACATCGATTATCGTAATATAGTAGAACTTATGGAATTAGTCCTTAAACACAAGTACGTATATTCTGAAGGAGAAATTTTTAATAAAAAAATGGGTGGATGTGGGCGCATCGTGCACACCCATTTTTGTGAACTTAGTGTTGGGTATATTGTGAATTCACCATATTTTCAATATTGGCACCTCTATACCAGATTTTTGGATGATATATGTGTAATATGGACAGCAACTAAAGAATATCTGATTGAATTTATCAGTTATTTGTCCTCCACAGCAGATTTTCCTAAATTCACATCCCATATAACAGATGATGAGTTTACTATCACAAATAATAACCATTAAGTCAGCCGCAAAATACGGAGCTTGCCACTTGGTCCCTTTTTTCGAGAACTTCCAATAAAACTCCAAATAAAATTCTTCACAATAGAACATTCAAGGTTTAGTGCTTTTGTTTTTGAATAAAGACATCAGAACCACGGTATTTTGTGGCTGACTTATTGGTTGTTACTTGTAACATTGTGCTTATATTTCTTCTAGTACCGGGTAATTTTTTTTTTTTTTTTCTGTTGGGTGATGAGTTTAATTATTTGGATGTCCATATTTACAAAGACAGAAATTTGGGGAGGTACACCTCAAAAATGAATTGTAAACCCAATTATAATGAACATCCCCTGTCCCAAAAAAGAAGTATTTTTAAAGGTCAACTTGTATGTGCAGCCCAGATGACCTCATTGTTCAGTGAATTTTTGAATGAAGGTGAAAACTTAAGGAACATGTTTTTTACAAAGTGGGTACTCAGACCAGTTTCTTACTAAGATTATTTAGGAAGTTTCTGCCAGTTGGGATAAAAGGTTTTTCCATATTTTAGGGACCACGGCTGACTTTAGTTGTAATGGTGATTTTAACAACTTGGGACAGTACAAAGACAAAAAACCTATTCTCATATTTGTCTCAAATATAACAGAATATTATTGTATAAAAGAAATTGTTTTGAAATTCTGGGAAATTTTTAGTCATTTACCATGTACACTTGCTAAGTTCAATTATAGGAAGGGGGTGTGTTTAAAAAATATGTACAAGTATAATAATGTGAAGTATAAAACCAAGATTAACAGGAAAACTGGTAAATACAAATGTGGTAGTTGTAGGCAGTGTCCATATATTAGTAATTCTGAATTTATACATTTGCATAATCGGGAAAGATTTAAGATCCCAGACTTTTCCAATTGTAACACTGTTGGAGTTGAATATATTTGCACCTGCCAATGTGGTGCCTTTTATGTTGGCAAAATGGAAAGAGCACAAAAGAAATGTGTAAATGAACATACATATGACAGTTCACATGATGATGACAAAAATTCTTTAGCTTAGCATGCTAAAGTCTGTGCAGATGTCTTCACTTAATTCTTGATTTGCAGAAAGATGCGTTTATTAGTCATGTGGTGAGAAGTTCACACTTATTTGTTGACATCACTATGTAACGCACAGAACTTTTTTTCTTTTTGCTGCATAATTATAGGTGGTGAAAATGAATCCAATAAATGAGTATATTTTCATAGATCAATTGACTGTGCACAAACAAATTTGTTATTTTTGTTCATACGGTAAACTTCAACTTTACCACTAATAAGTATATTATTTCTTGATTATAAGGCAGGTCAGTAGTGTGCTTAATGATGCTTCTTTGAGAAAGATTCCTGTAATATTTGCTGCCTGGCCTGACATTCTTAGCAGTTGACTGTCCGCAAGCCGGAGCCCTTCATAAACTGGTATCAATGGCTGCCATCATCTTTTCTTCTTGCTACCTAAAAATAATTTGTTACTTGACTTCAGTTATCTGTCCATGAGTAGTTCCAGTGGGTGTAAGCAAACAGATGGAGGTTCTCAAGAGGTCCTTGTCTAACTTTCCATTTGACAATAATCAATAATCTACCATTTTGATATATTTCATAATTCATCAGTTGTACATCATATCTGATAGTTTCACAAATTTTAATGAAAGTCCTTTTCAGGTATGTGTATGGCAGACAGATTGTTCTTAATGCTTTTGATGCTGAGCATATTTTTCTGTCTTCCATATGTGATCTAGATAATTATGAACTTTGTAAATGATTTAGATACATTACCAGTGTTAAAAAGTTAAAAACGCTGAATACATTTTACTCTAGAGAAAGCTTCACAAAACATAAAAAACCCAGCAAATCTGAGGTAAGTCAGGGAAAGTCAAATTACCTAAAAAAGTTAGTGGGTCATGTTTTAGGTACAGCAGAAAAAAATAAGAATCCAAACCTGATAAAAATGAGGGGAGGAAAAAGTATGTCCTTTTTTTGCTGAAATCCTGGTACACCTGTAAGACTTCCACTTCAGCCATATTTCAGCTTCACAGAAATGTAGCCAAGGAACCATTACTGTCTTTGTCAATTTAGGAGCAGAAAAGACTACCTCCTAATCACTGACTCGGGTCCCAGAAAAACTTGTGCAGCCCATAGGGTCCACATCTTGCAGAGTGGCTTCTTCTCAGAAACCATCTTCCAGAGAAAGAACCATCAGAGCAAAAGTCATCTCTCGATCTGCCAGAAAGCAGCATCCATTATTGCTGTCCCGTATGAAACTCCACTAGTACCTTCATGGGGTAGATTTTTATTGGTGCATAAACCACTGCTAGACGATGCAGGTCCTTTCTCCAGTACTGGATTGCTTTTAATTCACAGAGGAGTACTTCCACAATGTACACAAGGTAGGAAAAGCTTATTATCCACTTCACCTGTCTGTCCAGGGTTTCTCAGTCCAGCAGAAAGCATATCATGAAGGTACCTGACAGGTTATACTTATTTCCCCTAAATGCTTGTCTACATCAGCTACTGTTTCTTTCAAGGAAATGAGGATGTCTGTTTTCCCCTGCTGTCCTGTTTGGAGGAGGCAGGCTTCTTTCTCTTTTTATATACACTGCGGTGCCTACATTTCTTAAAACTGAGCAAGAGTGAAGAAGTGAGAAAGAAAAAAAAAAAACAGGAGCACCTGTTTACAATAGTATCCCCATTACATTTATAAACAACTTAGAAAACTTTACATCATGCAAAGAAAATTATATGCTATAAAAATAGTACTATTAAGAAAAAAAATCTGTTTTATTTACAGTTAACTTTTTCCTTCTTCTTCTTCCTCTTCCTCTAAGTATTCTTCCAAACATTAATGACATGAAGTAGGGCATATACTTTAGAGTCCCCCACAACTCCAAAAAAGTCCAGTATTTCCAGATGTTCTTGTTCTGTCATATTTCACACATACTATTATTGTTTTGTAATCCCACATTTGTCAATTTCTAAGTTACTGGTTTTATTCCTATCTCCATCTCCCAGATCCTGTCTGTGCTTCATCTTCCGCAAACTCTCAGTACTTCTAGTCAGCTCTCGTGCTGCCTTCCTTCTCTCCAGTATTTTCCGTTGAAACATTGGAAAAGGTTTCACTGGCACAGTCTCTCTGTGGTATTTATTACCAGAAGAAAGAGAAGCAGAATCTTCTTCTGTTGCACAACTCACTTTTTGTTAGACAAACTTCTGTATTTCCTTCTTAGCATGTAGTTAATCAAAATATGATTTTGTCCCTCCAAGGAAGAATATTTTGAAGATAGCTGTGTGCAGCATGTTGAATCTCATGCCTGCTTCTCTGTATTCCCTGAATAATTTAATAACTTTGCTCCTGTTCTGCCTAGTGTACAATGAGTAATCATCCTCCACAAACACTCTGCTGTCTTCCACTTTTATTACTTTGTCCTGCTTCCGCAGTGTTGTTAGAATCAACTCCTTTTGCTGGTAAGATTACGTCTTTACTGTTAAATGTCTAGGTTGCTTTCTCATAGCCAGGTTTGGAGCATACACCCCATTTGCCCTTTCAAGTAACAACTCATGCTGTGGATGACCAGTCCAGTTGCTTGCTTGTGCTTTGATAAAATGAATACATTCTGTTCCTCCCAGCTTCTCTGATACAGCTGAAAATTTCAGGTTTTCCCTACATGCTCTGTCCTCTAATTCTCTTATTTTTTTGAAACATCTCTTTTTGAGCAGCCTCATTTGGCCAGCCTTTTCTTTATTTTGACCTCTGAATTTTGCAGTTTTATCACCTCATCTGAATATCTGCTGAAAGCTTCTTCCATTTTTAGAGCCTTTTGTTGTTTGAGTTGATGTACCTCAACAGTGTTTCATTTATTTTAACCAGGTCTGTGTACAGTTATCTTATGATTTCCTCTAGGGTATTAAAAGTCATGATTGGAGCTTGTACAGCTTTCTGCTGAACAGCTACAATACTTTTCCCAGTTGTTTTTTTCCTCACTTTTTGTAGCTGATTTTCCTTCTGGTCCTATATATTTCTTTTTTCCTGGCATCCAGGCAGTGGACTTACGAGCCAGTTACTGAAATTTACCCAAAAACACAAATGACCACTGTCTTTCTCTGCTGAGTTCCTGGTTTCAGACTGGGAGAACTAGAATTAAGCTGTCAGTCAATGTGCAGCCATCTTGGAAGTTGAGGCAGGCTTCTTTTTTTAAGTAAACCTTAGGGGTTGGGTACTGATTGTGATGATCAACAGTCCTGGTGTTCATGTCCCCACCACAAGGCTTTAGACTGGGGAACTTATAAAACTCATGAAGGAATTTTAAGCATCTGTTAAGGCATCATCATCCGTCAAGCAGAAAATGATTGATTTCAACAAGTGGCTAAGTTTCTGGTGTCATTCTAAGGGGATCCAGTATCTGTCTGCGTGGGATGACATGATCGACAGACCTTGATGGTTTGCCAAAGATGGCCTGCATCTGTCACCCCTGGGCTTCTATATACTGGCCAAGGCTCATGCCGCCCCTATAGTGCCTTTTTAGGCAGCGTTCCAAAGAACAAATTACCACCATAACAGCTACAAACAAATGCAATCTGAGGGTCATGCTGCTCAATGCTAGAAGTCTAAATCTCAAAATGCACTTGCTCGAAGCACTCCTTAAAATGGAGAACATCAACATTTGAGCTGTAACAGAGACATGGTTCAAGGCAGCAGGAACCAGCCCTGCACTACCAGGCTGTAACTCATTCCAGACCTTTCGGCCCCAGAGTTGTCCCTAAGCTCCAAAGGCGGTGGTGTTTTCATATTCATAAAGGATGCGCGCACCTCCAGACTGGTAGCCCAACATAAAGCATCAGAGATGCTTCAGATGTAGCTAACATTGGGTAAGACAGAGATTCAGGTCGTAGGCTGCTATAGGTCTCCAACCATGTCCCAAGACACACACACCACGTTCCTAACCACCATGGAGAATATTAGAGTCCAACCTAGCACACTCATTCTGGGCGACTTCAGCTACGCCCTTCATTAACCGGGAAAACTGCTCATGCACCAGTACACTTGCCCAATGTTTCCTGGAATTCATTAATTCCAGTGCCCTGGACCAGCTCATTCTTACCCCCACTAGAGGGAGCAACATCTTTGACCTGGTCATTACTAACATGGGCGATCGTTGCTCTACACCAATACTCAACTCCTCCCTGATTAGATCCGACCACAAACTAATCACCTTGGAAATCCACATCCCTCCCAGTCCCCCCACAAAGGTAACCAGCATGAAAAACTTCTCCAAAGTTAACTTTGGGCTCCTAAAAACAAAGGTGGATAACTTCACGGCACCCATGCAAATGAAGAATAGTTTGATGACTGCCGAATCATACACCAATGCACTGTACGAACACGTACACAAATCCATGGATCTCTCCATACCCAATAGAACCAAGATGCTTTCCTCCAAAAAAAGGAAGCCAATCTGGTGGTCCCCTGGCATAAACAAACTCCACAACAGAAGGAGGAAACTGATGTGGAATAAGGTCAAGTCCTAAGACTGGAAAAACTCTCTTATCAGCCTCAACAAAAACTTGAGATCCCTCATCAAATCCTCTAAAGCTAGCTATGAAAATAGAATTGCAGCAGATAGTAAAGACAACCACAAGCCCTTCTATAGTTATGTAAAGAATCTCCACGGGAATACCCAGATTTGCTCTGAGCTATTGCACAGTGGTACCTCCTATTCCGAGCCAACCGATAATGCCAATATACTGGCCAACAGATTCAGTGCCAACTTTACCCCTCTCCCGAAGGACCAATCACAATACCAGTAGATTGCCAGCCACCCAGTATTACTGCTGCACAGGTTAAAACAGCACTGTCCAAGGCCAAGAATGCAGCTTCTATGGGACCTGACAATATCCCTGGCTGTGTTCTACATGAACTACAGAGTGAACTGGCACCTCACCTGTGTGCAGTGTTCAATCACATACTCACCTCAGGCTTTCTCCCTACCGAATGGAGCACTGCTACAGTCATCCCTCTCCCCAAAGGAAGGACTGCAGACCCTGGGAGCTATCACCCCATTAGCTTGACAAGTCTGATATGCAAAGGTATGGAACGCATCATCATGGACCTAATAAACAAGGATGTAGGGAATCTCCAAACTCTGGATCCCACACAGTTTGGTTTTGTGAAGGGTAGATCATGCCTGCTCAACTTGGTTGACTTCTTTGAGTCAGTCACCAGAGCTGTAGATGAAGGCAGGGTGGTTCATGCAGCCTACCTTGATCTGGCCAAGGCCTTTGATATCATTCCCCACTCAGGAATCATAGAAAAACTCACTAAGCTAGGCATCAACCCCTATATCACTAGGTGGGTTGCAAACTGGATCACAGATAGAACCCACAGTGTGAAAATAGCTGACTCCAAGTCAGACTGCTGACCAGTCATGAGTGGAGTCACACAGGGTTCGGTCCTGGGTTCTCTCCTGTTTGGTATCTACTTCTCTGAAGTCCAGGCCAATACGAAGGGACTCTGGCTGACAAAGTTCACAGATGATTCCAAGTTGGGAGTTATTATTAACTCTCCAAGTGATGTTGACATCCTACAGAATGGCCTCACTGAGACCAACGACAAGTGTCAGAACCATGGCCTTAAGCTCAATGCCAAAAAAATGCATTGTCATCCCCTTTGGGAAAAACCCGGTTCCCATGAATTACCACATTGATGGTAGTCCACTGTATACAGAAGGCGATATAAGAGATCTGGGAACACAGGTTAACAGCAACCTCTCTTTTGATCACCACATTGCCACTGTGGTCAGAAAGTCCTTCTGTGTGGAACATCTCATTACTAAGGGTTTTGCATCCAGGAAGAAAGAGGTCATTGTCTCCCTCTACTCTTCCCTCATTAGGCCAATCATCGAGTACAATGCCCCATTTGCCATGTACCTCACTAGACACCTGCAACAACTGGAGAGTCAGCAGAAGCACCCCACAAAGAGGATCCTAGGCCTTAAACACTTGTCGTATATGGACAGACTCAAAAAACTCCAACTATTCTCTGTCTCATATCACCTACTTAGAGGCGATCTCTGCTTGACTTACAAAGCCCTGTCTGACCCAGCTCTGTTAGAAATGCTACATTTAAAGAAATCCCAATCCCTCCGCACCACATGCTCCAGAGACCTTAACTTCATTACCACAATCAACAGAACGTACTGGAGGGACATGTTCATAACCCAGAGACTGCCCATGCTATGGAATAAACTTCCCATACATGTCAAGCAGAGCACCTCGCTGACCCTGCTCAAGAGAAATCTTGATGAGTGGATGGGAAATAGAAAATTCACCCAGGGATAACTCCAGTGGCTCTACTCGACAGAGGCACTGGGAAATGAGGTCGGATGGCACAATGCCAGGTAATCCTATGGCTCGGCTTGTAAAGGCCCCAGGGCCATTAGCCTAGTACACACCTATGAACCTACAAGAAGTTAAAAATTGAACCTCAAACCTGGCAGTCTCACAACTACTGGAGTTCTTTTATGATATTTCAAATTTTGTAAGGCAAATTAACTTCCTGCCCCTAAAAGAATTCAGGAATTTTGCCAGCAGAGAAGATGTGTTTAATAGCCTTAATGCAGACTTTGCCACTATAGCCTGGAACTCTTTCCAATTTCATAAAATTGTAGCAGTTCTCATTCAAAGAAGGCAGATAGAGGGTGAGGGTTTTCACTCTCTGCAGATTGGCATTGAGGGTTCATTAACAGATTTTCATTGTAGAGTAGGTACAGTATGAATTTCTCCTAATATCTATCATAAATAAGAAAAAGAACGTAGTGAAGCTTTGCTCTGTTGTAGATAAGGCAAGGGACACAACCAGCATTCATTAGGTGACTTGCCTACTTAAGCCAAGCCACTTCCCAGGAATACTAAAATACATTGTTATGCATCTCATACTAGCAGAAGCACATTTTAGCCAACCCACAGAAGATATCATGCTAAATTTATTGAATAAAGAGATAACAGAGACTGCAGTTAGTTCATATACTCATTTCCCTTTTTACACCCCAAAGGGATCCTTCTATAGGAAGCAAATGGTGCTCCTAACAACATCATTGGAAACAGTGGTACAAAGTCCTTCAGAAAGGGTATCAGCAGCAACAGATAAGGTGCAGATGACCTCTAAATACCCTTCTTCTTTTTTACTTCCAAACCATCAGGTGTAAGGTGGGGAAGAAGTATATTTTCCAATAATATGAAAGCAATTTTTAACAGATATTTAAGTTTTGTAAATAAATTTGAATTTTTCACAGGCAACACTCCATAATGCAACCTTTATAACTCCATAATAGTAAATGCATGTAACTCTTAAGTTAGATTTTCATTTGCTACAACAGGAGGGAATATAGTAGGTACCAGCTTAATGGTAAAGGGCAGGCTTTCAATCCAGATTGGGTGTGGTGCCCAAGGAAAAAAATAAATAAATGGTGACTTGCGTTAGAATTACCTCCAGTACAGATTTATTGCAAAAGAAAATATTAGAAATTTGACCCTTGAGTAGTTAATACCACTCTGTGATGTAAAGAAGTAAAAATCTAACTGTGCCTTAGATGCCAAGTGTTCAGTTAACAGCACTGGAAGGTGGAATAGGCAAGCAGTTTGGGTGGAAGTTGATGATCATTTGCTAGCTCACCTATCTCTGGGAAAGGAGATGGTTCAACCTGCTGCCATGCTGATCCCAACAAAAGTGTTGGGGCAAACCAGGTAACACTACAGGTCAACAGGATACATTGCTACAGTTAAACCCAGGAGATCTGGTCTTGTGTGTTTGGGAGGATTTAGACCTGACATGAGAGGGGACCACATGTTCAACAGATTACCTGTTCCCTAACACTCGTCTCACCTCCAGTGAGAACTAATTGGTTTATTAGGCTGTTTCCTTGTCTGGGAAACAAATGGTCTTAGCTATTGCTCCATAGGAAGAATGAAGGAAGGAAGTAGGAACCATTGGATATGGCATGTAGACAAAAAAAATTACACCACTGATAAGCTAACACATTTTAATGGCTGCTTTGAACATAGAAATATATACCTCTGTGTTCCTGTATATTAATTTCACAGGAACTTCCATAAGTTTTATGTAGACAAGTTTCATGTGCAGTTTACAGCTGTTTTGTTTGATCTCTCCAGAGCTTTGAAAGTCTTTAGAAAATGCATAGCATGCACATTTGCTTTCCTGAGGTGTCAACATGCTCATGTTTTCCTGTTTTGATGTTAGCATAATAACAGTAGACTGTCAAGAACAGCTGTAGCTTTACATCTGTATAGTAATCTAAAGTTGACTGCACCAACTTAATGGAAGTGGCTGGTTTTATGATCCCTGCAACACAAGGGATGTGATATTTTTTCTTGTTTTTTTTTCACTTTTTCTTGTTTTTTAAGCTAATATTAAGATTAGTGTGCCTGCTAGTGGTATTTTTTGGATTGTTTTGCACTGTATTGTTGTGAGAGAGAAGGTAAACTTGTAATGTTCAGAACCTTTACATGCAGTTTGCTTGCTTGCATCCCTAAATCAGGTGCAAGAAGTTAGTTCATTCTCTTTCACATCACTTCAGCCATGGTTGAAGCTGATAAATACTAACAGCCCTAGGCTGCTATTTGTTTTCCACTTTTAAGGTTTAAGAGCACTTCCCTTTCCCTGTTGACAAATTAAGGTCAGATCCTGACTTTTTCTTATTTCTGATATTGGAATTTGTCAGATGTTTTTTGTCTACTTGGTACTTTTCCAAGTTGTGAGTTTGCTAGTTTTTATATATTAAAATAAATAAGTAGAATTAAATATTAGTTTTTCTTTCTTTCTTTCTTGTGGTGGAGAAATTCAAAGAACTTTTCTATAGAAAGTGTTCTTATAGGGACAAAATTCCCCTGCAAGACAATTATGATAAATGCTTAAAGTGCTTAGGTGCAGGGCACTTTCAAAAACAGTCTATAATCTGTGCTGCTTTCAAGCCATCTGCATTAAAGGAAAGGCGTAACATATTGAAACTTGAAAAGGTCTGGTCTATACCAGAGTCAGATCACAGGACCACTCCTTGTACTTTTGAATCTCCTCCTAAGGAAAAGAAACTTTCAAGTTAACTAAGAAACCTAAACTACAGTCAGAACAGGTTTAGGCATCTCAGAACATATTGCTTGTTTAATTTTAACTCCAAAGCCTTTTTGTCCATAGCTTTCCTGTTCAGACAGCATAGGTTCAGTGGTCACAGCCCTCCCCAAACCAGCTTACTGTCAGGGGCTCCAAAGCACAACTCCTGTCAAACTTTTCATACTTGGCTCTAGATCGATTTGGTTAGGGCTTTGAGACCCAGTCTCCTTAAGGCCACCTGTCAACCCCACAAACTTGGTGTTGGTGTCAGTGATCATCTTGGAGTCAATAGGTTTAACGTTGACAGCCCTGATTTCAACCCAACTGTTGGCATCATAAGCCCTGCCCTTAGCCTTCATTGGGTCAATACCTACCCCCTCTCTGATTGCAGTGGGTCAAAGTCAACCTTGGTCCCCCCGCTTTTTGACATTTGATCGTGGAGCCTTTGAATTCAAGCAAGGCATTGTGTCTGAAGCAGCCTTAGGCTTTTGAGTTGACTGGATGACCTCAGCCTCAGAGTCAACCTTTGCAATCTTAGTAACAGTGTCATCTCTGGCAACCCCATGATCAGTGTTCATTGCAAGTGCTGCTGCTTTCTAGGCAAGCATCCTTATATCAGGCTGTGCCCAAGTAGATTCATTTGATGGACCTCCTGTCTTCACCTGATTCAGGAGGACAGAGGAATCAGAAGATCTCAGCAGAATGGCTCTTGCTTGTCAGATGCACAGTCTACCTTCTCCCTCAACTCTCCCTTCATCAGACAACAAAGAGGATCCAGGGGCCGATTCCCCCATACCTTACTCCATCTTCTTTCAGCTGCTTCCGTTAGGGGTCGCCACAGCGGATAAACTGTTTACATTTCTTCCTGTCCTCTGCATCTTGCTCTGTCACACCAACCACCTGCATGTCCTCTCTCACCACATCCATAAACCTTATCTTAGGCCTTCCTCTTTTCCTGTTACCTGGCAGCTTCATCCTTAGCATCTTTTTCCCAATATACTCTGCATTCCTCCTCAGCACATGCCCAAACCAACGTAATCTTGCCTCTCTGGCTTTGTCTCCAAACCTTCCAACCTGGGCCGACCCCCTAATATACTTATTTCTAATCCTGTCCATCCTCGTCACACCCAGTGCAAATCTTAACATCTTCAACTCTGCCACGTCATGCTCTGACTCCTGCCTTTTTGTCAATGCCGCTGTCTCCAACCCATATAACATAGCTGGCCTCACTACCCTCTTATAGACCTTCCCTTTCACTCTTACTGGTACTTGTCTGTCACAAATCACTCCTGACACTCTTCTCCACCCACTCCACCCTGCCCGTACTCTCTTCTTCACCTCTCTTCCACACTCCCCATTACTCTGAACTGTTGATCCCAAGTATTTAAACTCATCCACCTTTGCCACCTCTACTCCCTGCATCCTCACCATTCCTCTATCCTCCCTCTCATTCACACACATATATTCTGTCTTAGTCCTGCTGACCTTCATTCCTCTTCTCTCTAGAGCATATCTCCACCTCTCCAGGGTCTCCTCCACCTGTTCTCTACTCTCACAACAGATCACAATGTCATCTGCAAACATCATAGTCCACAGGGACTCCTGTCTGATCTCGTCTGTCAACCTGTCCATCACCATTGCAAATAAGAAATGGCTCAGAGCTGATCCTTGATGTAATCCCACCTCCACCTTAAACGCATCCATCATTCCCACTGCAGACCTCACCGCTGTCACACTACCCTTGTACATATCCTGCACCACTCTTACATACACCTCTGACACTCCTGACTTCCTCATACAATACTACAACTCCTCTCTAGGCACCCTGTCATATGCTTTCTCTAAGACCTTCTCTGTACTTCTCCATCAACACTCTCAGTGCAAACATCGCATCTGTAGTGCTCTTTCCTGGCATGAAACCATACTGCTGATCACTAATCATCACCTGCCTTCTTCCACTACTCTTTCCCATAACTTCATGCTGTGACTGATCAATTTAATCCCACTGTAGTTACTGCAGCTCTGCACATCACCCTTATTCTTAAAAATCGGTACCAAAACACTTTTTCTCCATTCCTCAGGCATCCTCTCACTTTCCAAGATTTCATTAAACAATCTAGTTAAAAACTCCACTGCCATTTCACCTAAACACCTCCATGCTTCCACAGGTATGTCATCTGGACCAACAGCCTCATACCTTACTCCATGATGACCTCAAATTTGGGGAGGTACTGGAATTCATGAGGGTTACTGCAAACTGTAGAGGTTTTGCACTCACATGGATCTGTGTTTTGGATTGTTCCACCTGTGGATGAGATAGAGTAGTATGGGCAATATTTTCAAAAATACTGACATGGTGGCTCCAGAACCCCCACCCTCCAAAAAAAAAAAAAAACAGTCAGATTTTTGCTACCCCAGAACAGCCCTAGTTGGGTGTAAAAGATGCTGATCTAATCTGCAGTGCTGGCTGCCACCTTTAAAATGGCACCTGATCCCCATGCGAAGAATATGCACCCTTCTTACAGGGAATTGCGATCTTGGATATATTTGGAAAGTGTTTTTTTTACTTCATCTACTTTTTGCTGTCAAGGTTTTGAATTACCAGATTCACATGCAGAAATTCCAGTAGGATTTATTAGATGAAATGTTTAAAATTCTGGAAGACGTGCCAGACTTGGAAGCCAGAATGAGATTCCATTTCAAGCTGGCAGTCTCAGCTTTTGTCATCAGTCAGTCTGTCCATTTCACATATAGTAATGCTGTTGAGCTGATGGATGGCAGTTGCTGGTCTTACCTTCCAGTGAGATACCTGCCTCCACGTCTTAAATCTTTCAAAGAACACCATGACCCAATTCATAAATGCCCCTTTTGACAGTGTCTTGCTTTTTAGTGAATCTATAAATATTAAACGTGAAGAGCAAGAAAGGAAGTGCAACACACTAGCCAAAGTTGACACTAAGTTCCATGCTCCTCAGGAGCCATATTCAAGAACAGACTTTAGCACTGGCCAGCTTTGGTACCAGTGCCCTCAGTAAAGTAATTTCAAAGGTTCTGAGAAGTGCTGAAAAGGTTTTAGCAATTTTTAGAATTGCTGTAGTCCCATTGAATGGGTTGGTTTTCATAAAGGAAACTGAAATCACTTGATGCTTCTTGGGGGGGGGGGGACATTTACAGACCCATTCAAGAGACAGTTAGGATCTGTTTACCTCTCCATCTGTCTGCATAAGAGGCGTCACATGCAACAGGTGTGTAAGAGGGGACTACTTCAGATGATCGACGTTTTAAAACTCCAAATTTAATATGACTGAGACCATATGATCGAAGTTTCAAAACTTCTAACACCTGAAAAAAAAGAAAAACAAAACAAAAAAAAATTTCCGGACCACACCCCCTGTTTATTTAAATATACCAACTTCGAGATCACACTACAGTGAGGAAAAGGGAAAATTTCCCATTCCGCACTGTATGTCCGTTCAGAATGTTTGAAGTTTTAAAACTTCAATCATATGGTCTCGGCCATATGAAATTCGAAGTTTTAAAATTTTGATCATCTGAAGGGGACCCATGTAAGATACTTAATATCCACAGGCTACTTAATTCTGTTTTCCTCCATTCCATGGCCACAGTCCTCACTCCCAGATGTCTCTCCTCCCCAAACAGGCTGCAGTGAAGTCATCATTCAAGACGTTTTGTAAGAGGGAGCTTTCTAAGCGGCCCCACCAGACCAGAGTGAGCATATCTTTTACTCAAGGCTCTTTGTAGTGTCCAAAAAGAATTACTACCTCATTCACATTCTTATTTTGAATTGTCTAAATCTTCACATTTTGAAAATATACTTTTGGATGGTTACTACACACTTGGTCCATCCTTGTTTCTGTAAAGAGGACTAGATGCACCATCTTGGGCATCCGGGATACCTGCCCTGATATTAAAATGGCCAAGGAGTCCAGGAGGTCGCTTTTCTTCTTGGCTTATTGTATCCACTCATTGCCAGTTCAGGCCATTACCCTTTCATGTCCTCACAGCCCCAGTGGGGTTCACCAAAATCGTGTCCCTGGTCTTAGCAGCACTTGATTTCAGTGATTCAGGGTCTTTCTGTCTGTGTACAACTGGCTTCTGGCAACCCTGTTATTACAGAATATAGGTGTTTTCAGGCATTTGCTTCTAAAGCAGTTGCTGTCATTGAATCTCACTCCAAACTTTGCAAAATCCCAGCTAAGGCCAGTTCAGTCCATAACCTTCATATGCTGCAGTCTGGATATCCTCTCATGCAAATCCTTTCTATCTCCAGAGAAGCTCCTGATTATCAAGAAAACAGCTCTGTGTGCATGCAGCAACAATTCTGTACCAGAATATCTCTGTTTTTCTGCATCGGGTGTAATAGCATCTACAATTTTCATGGTGTTTAATGCAAGATGTTTCATGAGAGTTCAGACTTTCTAGACATTCACATTTGGTTCTTTAAGAAGTGTAAGGAACATCATCTTTGGTGTATGGAGCCATCTAGCCTGTCTCCAGGCATGCCTATTCATAACACATTCCCATGGCAACAGTGGTAATGGATTCCTCTGCTCTGAGGTGAGAGAACATTTTGCAGAGCAGGAGATCCTTGGCCTTTGATTGCCTCCTGAGGCCACATTGCACATAAACATTTTGGAGAGGAGGGCTGTCCTTTTGATTTTATATGCCCTCCCCCCGTGCAATTTCCATCTACTCCAGCATGAATGCAGTAGTTTGGTACCTGAACAGACAAGGAGAAACTCATTCCCATCTCCTTTCTCTGGAGGCCATGAGAGTATGGAATGGAAATGGGTTATTGGTTCCATCTGCTTTCTTGTAGATACCCATATCCTGGTCAAGCATGTCTTCATAGACAAGCTCAGTCGATGTCTCCTGATACTTCATGAGTTGTCTCTCCGTCCAGCAGCATCTTAAACAATATTTCATCACTGGGGAAGCCCTGCTGTGTCCTGATTACTTGATCAATATTTCATCACTCGGGTAAGCCCTGCTGTGTCCTGCTTGCGTTCGCAATCAGCACCAAATTGCATAGATGCTTTCCTTTATTCCTCCCTCTGGATAATTCCCTAAGAGACCCTGTCATCCAGAAGCTGCCACTGGAACTTCTGCACACTTTACCCAGTCCACCCTTATTCTGAATGTATTCAAGAACACCAGCACATGCAAAGAAAAAAATTATTGTACTAGACCCTTTTGGCCCCAATAAGTATGTTTCCTTTGCTTTGGCCTCATCTCTTTGCTAGGTGTCTGTTGCTGAGGCCAAGCAGGACTCCACTCTGCCATCTGGCTGGACAGCCTCACCAGAATTTTCAGTCTCTGAAGGTAACCACTTGATTTCACCACTGTTGATGATGGCCACAGAACCCTTCCTGCCTGGCAAGATCCTGACACCTTTTCCTCAGAGACCAGGCATCAAGAAGTAGTACTGGTACAAGTGGGTTTTACTTTCATCTTAGGCCACAGCCAGAAGCACTGATCCATTGTTTTTAATACATTTCCTTCTGTTCTAGAGTATCTTGCTCAAAACTTTGACTCTGTGATCAGCTTTTCTTCAGTAGTAATGCACACAGCTGCCATGCCCAATTTTTGTTATCAAGGACTTAAGTTACTCCTAGTTTTTCTAGTGTCCTTGAAGATGTGTAAGATTTCCTGTAATGGCACTTTTCAACTGTCCTTCAGTCAAATCCCCCCCCCCCCCCCAAGACCTTTATCTTGTGTTGGAAAAGCTCACTTTCCTTCCTTTTAAAACAGATTCTTATGCAGAATTACAATTTGTTTACTGAAAAACATTGTTTTACTAGTTATAACTTCATCAAAAGATGGTCAGAGTTGCAGACATTAAACTCAAATCTACCTGTCTGACCTTTCATTGGGACAGGGTCTCCTTGAGAAGTAATTCTTTATTCCTTCCTTTTTGCATAAAGTTGCCATGGAGTCCAACATTAATCAAACTATTGATTTTTCTTGTTTCCTTTCTAAACTGGGCTAATAAAGAAGAATACCTTCTATAGTGGATGGACATCCACAGACAGTTCAGGTTTTATTTGAGCAGAACAAAATCTGTCAGAAATGACTCACTGTTGTTCCTATGTTTTTCCTCCTAAAATTTGGGCCAGAATGCTTCTATGGTTACTTTTGCCTTGGGGGTTTTGCAGTGTTATTTTCCGTTATAAAACGTATGATGCATCCATGCCTCAGTACTCTAATACCAGTACAGTGAGATTTATAGCTATGTTGCAGGCCTTCTTTTGAAGTGCCTCAGTGGACATTTGTTCAGCAGCTACTTGGATAATGCTGAACAGCTTTGTATAGCATTATAAGCTGGTCATTGCCTCTAGGTCTATAGCAGTCATTAGAGCAGTCATTGTCCAAGGTATTCTAGTGGGAGGAACTGCCCAGGGGGTATAGCTTAATTCTTTGTGCTAAAAGTGAGCGATCTGCAGCTCCTACATCAGGAATGAAAGATACATGCTTACTGTAATGATAAATCTGTGTAGAGAGCTGCAGTAAATCCTTTAGCTTTACTGTGCTGATTGTCATTGTTATACTGTGTACACAGTGTCTGGGTCTGCTTTATCACACTGTGTATAGTATCTGGTTTTCTTTCTAGACTGTACAGATGGCACTGCCTTACTGCACTATGCAAGTAGTAGTTGGTTTTCTGCCTCATTAATGGCACTCGTACACTGTTAGACTGTATAGCCAATGTTTCTGTCTATGTAACATCTAACTTATTGTATATTAGTTGGCATAGTACATACCCTGAACTAGTTTTATTGCACCTCTCCAAGGTTGGCATAATAACCATTCACAATGAACTTTTCCCCTCAAATTTCCTAATACCACAAGATCACTGTCTGCCTTTACTCATCTGTTGTCAGCTTAGTAGCATTAGGTACTTTTGGACAGTGTAGTCACTGCCGTATGTTTACTGACAACCCATTGTTACTACCTGACACTGCATATACTTTTGAGAATAGATGCCTATTTATACTTGAGTCAAACGGCTCTTGTCACACAGTTGTTAGGACTCACCATACCCCTACAGCAGCACACCAAGACACTAATACTAAGCCCATGCATGCTGGGATACTAACTGAATCCCTTCGTAAGCCTGCTAGGCACACTAGGCAATGCACCAAAACACTTAAACCTTAACAACATACTCACATCTTACCCGTTATGCTCACAACAGCACCTCCAGGCAGTACGGCACTCACAACAGCACATTAGCTGCCACTGCAAACAGTGGTCAGCTAAGATGTATTCCTAAGCCTTTAAAGCTGCCTGGGTCTACTTCCATGCATGATAATGTCCTAGTCTTGGATGATCCTGTAGTCAGACATAATGATGCAGCACTCACTAGTCTGAGCAAAGACAATGTGATGGTAAGTTACTCAGCTCTCTTCACCCAAGTATGCATACTACCTGGTCATTCCTTGTAATGGGATGAACAATTTTAGATGATCCACCTAGGAAGATATGGAGAGCGAGCCATGTTTGAATTCTCAGTGAATGTTTTTGAGGCTAGAAAGAAACTAGTCTTGAGCAGTACCTTGCCATCAGCACAAGTGATACCACAATACAAACAAAAAATTAATTGACTTCATCAACTGGATTAAATCTACCTTACCTTGTTCTTACAACTGTAATACCAATATGCTGCAATGTGTGCTTGTGATGATAGGCATTACTGCCTACATCACCAAAGATGGCCTTCATTTTTCCCTTCAGGGCTTCAGCATGTTGGCTAAGACATGCTGTACCCTAGTAGTGCCTTTTTGGCAAAGTCGGTCTTCTACACCTGCCAACCTAGCAAATCCCAATCAGGCCCATCTCAAGGGATCTGCTCAGTACTAGAAGCTTAAACAAGAAAATGCCTGCCCTCAAGACTTTCTGATTCTTGAAAACATGCATATGCGTGTAGTTATAGAAAACTGGTTTCAGTGCAGTAACAGCAGTCCTCCTTTGCCAGGGTTTAAGGTCTATTAATCATTCAGACCCCCTGGTGAGGGTGGTTGCTTTTCCAGTGGGGGTGTATCTGCATTCATTCAGTGTCTGATCATCACTCCAGCAAGATAATGTCTTGAACTCTTGCACGTACTGGTATTTATAAACAAGCCTATGTATCATGTCATTACTAATTATAGAAATCTTTCCTTGTCTCCCACAGCAACAACATCTACCTACACAAATTGTAACACATTAATTTTCTGGGAGATTTTAACTACCCATCCATAAACTGGCAAGCAAACATCATCAACAACAAATATACATAGAGGTTTGTGAACATCAATGACAGCTGTGTAGACCAGATAACCTTCCTACTAGGGACTGAAATCTGCTTGATCTTGATTGTACAGATATGGCACTATGTAGCACTAGTATGGTCTGAACCTGTAGTTGCCCCATCTCTGCTAAAATCAGACCACCATGCTGTCCTGTTTATCATAGATACCTTGCTTAAGATACTGGCCAGTCCTTCTATCTTCATGGATTTCTCCAAGACCAATAATCTAGCCTGTCTGATGACCTAAGGAGATTTAAAGCCCCTCCTCCCCATGGAAACCTCATATCAAACACATTAACTGTTACCTCAGATTTCTACTCTACCCTAAACTCCTTCATCTAAGCTTCTCTCCCGATCTACCACAAAAGCAATGCCAAATTCAGAAACCAGACCCTATGGCAGAACCCTAGTTTCAACACACTTTACAATAAAAGGAAAATGTTTGCAGCTGTTGGCACTAAGAAATAACTAGCCACCTATGCTAGAATTCTTTTCAGAATGATAAGCAAGGAATGTAGGTATAAAAGCAATACCTACAAAGCCAAGTACAAATTAAATATTGCCACTTAACTGAGAGATAGCCAGTTGGTCTTTTTTAACTATGCATGGAGGCTTAGGAACAATATTCAGCACTACATTGAGTTAATCTCAAGTGGTACCACCTGCTTTGACCTGGAGGATGTCAATGTCACAAATGTATTAAAGGAAAAATTTAGTTCAAACTGGGCCATCCCCCCATTCCCTTCCCGTTTCTTCCAAGACTCCATTCAGCCAGTACCACTGCTTATTATTTTTACAGAACACGTTTTAAAAGCCATCTCCAAGACCAAGAGTACTAGCTCCATGGGCCCAGACAACATAACACTGATTTGTTATTCACTGATCAGTCTTAGTCTCTCCATTGCGTGTGTATCTGAGATCTGGAGTACAGCTGTTGTGGTACTCCACCAGAAGGGTGTCCGTAACCCTTACCCAGGGAACTACAGAACAATTAGCCTTACCAGTATTATTTATATCACAATGGAACACATCATTATTGAACTCATTATGATTTTAGCATCTTATAAGCCTTTGATCCTGACCAGTTTAGCTTTATGAAAGGTAGGTCCTGCCAATTAAGTCTGGTGAAGTTCTTAGAGAAAGTCATTGAAGACATGCACAACAGTAAATGTGTGCACACTGCCTATCTGTTTTTAGTCAAGGCCTTTGGCAGTGTCCCACACACTGGCATTATTGAGAAACTGATCCATTTAGATGTAAACCCGTATATAATTTGTTGGATAGCAACATATCTGTCAGAGAGGCCCCACACAGTCAGGGCTGGTGGCACACACTCCTTGAAAAGGCAGGTCACCAGTGATATCTCACAGGATTCTGTTCTGGGACCACTCTTCTTTGGCCTATATTTTGCTGATGTACAGTCCAACATGGGTTTCTAGCTAGGTTTGCTAATGATTGCAAAATTTGGTGCTAATCTTAAAGTCACCAGATGACATCCATAGCCTTTAAAAGGGGCTAGCCCACAAGAACTCCAGGTGTCAGGACTATGATCTTAAGCTCAGTGCAAAGAAATGTGGTATTGTTCTCTTTGGAAAGCAAGAACATCCTTGCACCTCCTTCAAAAGAGATGGTGCCACTGGAGATCCAATTACATTTGTGGGCAGTGATTCTGTTTTATAGGTTCATAGGTTTGTACTAGGCCAGTGATTACCAGGGTCTTTACAAGCCTAATGAACAAAAACAGAACTGCTCAGTAGATAAAGATGATTGTATCTAAAAAGAAGGTAAAATCCATGTAGCCAGAACACTCAAGTCACCAAATAAGGAAAAAAAAACAAATTTAATATATCACACAAGCTAGAATGCTTTCGCTCAAAGCTTTATCAGGTGCACAGCAAATTAATTAGGGGAAGTTATATACGTAACCTTAAAGCAATCAAATATTCATGATATATTGCTGGTGTCAAATGTTACGTTGTCCAACTGTATTTCCTTTGTGTATATCTCCAAAGGTCTATCCCTCCATCTAAGCCCAAGGATCATTCCACCGGAGAAACTGCCACTTCCACAGCCTGTTAGGCTTGGCATCTGTGGATACCATTTGTACAGTGGCTACATTTTTAATTTTCACTCCTTTGTCTTCCATTATAAGATAGACATTCAGTCCAAGTCTAGATCTGATCTTCCTTTGGCTCCTCCATTTTGTGGAATGTTCTCCCCTTTTACCACCCATTTGTCTGGCTGGGGACGCTGTCCCACAGGTTGAGATGGTTGCAAAACACAACATTAGACACAAAAATTATGTACTTAACCATAACGCTAGATCCGTGTTGTCTTCTTTTATCCATCTCAACCATCCCTCCACTTTTCCCCTTCCAAATCATCACTGATTGCTGTAGCTTCTGGCGGTCTTTGCTGATCAGCCCAAGGTCTTGGTGGGATCCTCTAACACTTTTTCATGTTGTCTCTGTATAGGGATTGCCCTATTGGTATTAAGTTTTAACTTGATCTGAGGAGGATCTAGGATGCAAGGACTTTGTGAAGCTGGTATCTGATCGGGTCTGGTCTAAATTCCCACAAGCTGAGATGGACAAAAAAAGGCACTATGGATCTAGCGTTATGATTAGTACTTAACTTTCAGTTCCATTAACTATTTAAGTACCTGGTGTCCCCCTGAATTACAGCCAGTGTTTGTTAATTTAGTGAGAGTTGTGAGGTATAGAATTCTCCCACATATACACACACACACACACACACACACACACACACACACACACACACACACACACACACACACACACTCTCTCTCTCTCTCATTCACTCACTCCCCTTCATCGAACATGTTCCCCCAACTCAGCTATTCACATACCTACCCTTCCTATCTCCTAACACGCAGCTGTTATCACCCAGACAGACACACACACTTATCTAAGATAACTGAAACCTCGGTATACACTTACGCATGTAGCCACAAACATGCATGTATCCTCCAACACTGCTTGTCTGATAACCCAGCACCTGACCTTACTCACTAAAATAATGGGTGAATGGAAACATTTTGGTCGTGTTAATTAACATGGCTGGTGGTAGTGATTTGCACAGGCATTTTCAGGGAAGAGTACATGACATTATCATATGACTATCCTCCTGAAATACCTTATTTCCATTTGCTGTAGGCCAGAGAGACAGTCATTGCAGTACTGCACCTTATTGAATTAAAACACACTAGTAGAGCTGTCTCTGAGTCAGAAATGGCTACTGACTGTGGTAGAGGGGACTTGCCACTGGCAGTAACCTTTGTGAATCCCAAGGAAAAAACATAACTTATTTACTTACATGTTTAGAAGCTTGATGCATGGCATCTTGTTTATTTCACCCTGTCTACACTTACATTTCCCAAAACGACTTCATCATTCAAATCAATACATATCTTCTATTTTTAACTCATCTTTTACACTTTAACTGCTCTTATCTGAGTGGTATATCCTTGGGAGCCTCTTTGGTCTGGTTTTGTTTTTTCCTTTGCCTTAAGAACCTCTAACAATTTTTCTGAATTTTTACTTTTTGGGACATCTTGCATCTTCCAACTAAGTTATGACGTATGAACTTTTTGGCAAATGTTGATGTTCTTCCATATCACTGCTGCAGTATTCTTTACTAAAGGGATTCCCTGCCTAGGGTAACCCAGTGTTCAACCAGTATACCAAAGCCTTAGGATTTGAAGGACATCTTACATCACACAAATACTACCCACTCACAACATAGGGCATAAAGGTGGTGTATGGACATACATACCTTAGAACATCTTTGCCACCAGTTGAATGCCATCTTTGATTGCCAGTCTGAATGCACCTTCATTTCTGCTGTTTAGCAAGCTGTTTTTAGATAAGTGTCCCATTGGGATTTTCTTCTTCTTTTTTTTTTTTATTTTAGTTGTGAGGTTACATGTCATCCAGAAAGGGAAAATGTCAGTGTTGAAGACAGATTCCCCATATGGACTGTAACGAGCACTCTGTTGTTTCACTTGGGTGCTTCTCATGACCATACATTATGCCTGATTTGTCAACTGTTTGTCTCCAAGATCCTCTGTAGTCATCTCTCCTCCTTGTCTATCTACCTAGAGAGCCAGCATCTTCAGTTGTTGCTACAGGATGCAATGGCAGACTCATCCTGAAGACCAAAAAAGTTTGGTCAGATTTGGGTGCTGTACCACCTCCCCTGGATGTCTCTCTTGACGCTGGTGAAAGCCCAGAGGATCATCCATCTGTTCTATCAGATTCCTCTTCTGTGACTGTTTCAGAGTCCGACATGGATCCATCTTCTCGGACATCCTCAGAGCTCTGCAGATGTCCATTGCGCATTCTGAGGGGGAACCTCAGCTGATTATATCCTAGGAATGGAGGGATATTCCGTAGATTCTTGTTTGGGAAGAGAGAGATTCCCACTATGTTAAGTGAGTGTTGGCAAGGGGCCAAACCTCCTAAGATCTTTAGGGCTGACGTCCCTTTGAAACAGAAGCAGAAAACAAAACGTATTTCCCTTGGTCCTAAGGATCCCCAGCATTAATAGCAGGATTTTACACAGGTGTTATTTAGTGCACTCATGGCCTTAAAGGCTCCCCCCAGGGAGTTTATGTTCCTGCTCCCCAACCTGGTCATCTACTCCTTTTAAGAAGCCTTGAGAATAGGACTTTTCTGATGAGGAATTGGAATCTGAAGACATTTTTCTGAAGAGGAGGACTTCATTAGTCCAGATTCTCCCTTTTCGGAACTTTCCTTTGGGGATGCTATCTCTTGTATGATGGATTTTTTTTTAAATGGGACTGTACCCAGGTGTCTGGCTTCCAGAAGTAGTATTATGAATTGCTCCAGATGGAGTCACCTAATCCCTCTGCTGTCCCTATGGTGTTAGCTGCCCTGTTTAGACACTTTCTCAGCAGCTTCTCATGCTCCTGATTCCCAGCCTGCAGCCCCTAAAACAACCTGACAGATCCCTGATGATTGTAAGTTTCTTTACAAATGTCCTTCTGCTGACCCCTCTGTTGTCTATATCTTCTGTCAAACCTTCCAAACTATTGCCTTCTACTAAATTGCTTCCCTCTGACAAGGACAGTAAGGCAGTGGAACAGCTGGGCAAAAAGATGTATACTGCTGCTGCGCTGGCCTTTCGGGCTTTTAACTACCAGACCTATACAACCAGGTATGTCTTAGCTTTTCTTTCTCAGGCCTATCAGGTTATTTCTGACCTTCCTGATTCTGAGAGGAAGGTTTTGGCCTTCTCTTTGTTGGGCTCTTCTTCTCCAGTGGCTTGCCATTCTATTAAATGTAGTTATGATGCAACTGATGCTTCTTCTAGAGCTGCTGCCTTTGGTTCTGTGTTGAGATGTTATTCTTGGCTCCACCTCCAACCTTTACCTGATGATATTAAAGCCAAATGGATGGATGCTCCCCTTGATAATAAAAAAATCTCTTTGGTTCTGCAACTGCTGAGCTTTTTAAGTCCCTACAGGAAAAGGACAAGGCCTTGCAGGAAATGAAACATATTTTTGTTTCCCCAATTCCTAAATTTCAAAGGAATTATCCTTCTAAGCCTGTCTTTATGCATAGACAGTCTCACCCTCCTCCCAAGGGTAAAAAGGCTTCTAGATGAGGCCCTTATGCTTAGTCTACTACTCAGAAGCCTTCTGTTCCAGACAAGTCAGGTTCTGTCTGACTGTCACCTTCCTTCCATCCTAGGTCAGGTTCTTTTGTCTCTTCGTCTTTCACTGTCCCTTCCCAGTTGGATAAGACTCACTTGGGATTCTTGGGATCTGTCAGTCATTCGTCAAGAATACTTCATGGTGTGGAAAGCCCTTCTTCCTTTTCTAGGTATTCCTCAACCTCCTCAAGAACAGCTGCCCTCTTGTCCAGAGGTACTTCAGGCCCTTTTCTCTCAAGGCACCATCCAAGCAGATGTTCTTTGTGTTTCACTGTTGCAGTCCTGACTTAGGGGATTTCCTGCTGTGGAAGCCCTTGGCCAGCCCAACTACCAGAGTAAAAATATCCTTCCTTCTAAGGCTGGCCAAGGGCTTCCACAGACGGAAATCCTCCAAGTCAGAACTGCAGCAGTGAAACACGAAGAACATCTGCTTGGATGGTGCCTTGAGAGAAAAGGCGCCATCCAAGCAGATGTTCTTTGTGTTTTACTGTTGCAGTCCTGACTTGGGGAATTTCCTGTTGTGGAAGCACTTAGCCAGCCCAACTACCAGAGTAAAAATATCCCTCCTCCAAAGGCTGCCACGTGTCCTATCTAACATCAGTTCACTTGGATATAAAGGAAGTCAGCCGATGCCATGATATCTTAATCTTAGTTAGGCATTTTAGTCTGCCATCTACTTTGCATTGTCCAATGGCATCCGATGGTTGCCTGTGCTTGAAGTCCCTAAGCATAGGAAGGACAAGGAAAAAAGACCCAGTCTTAGGACCTTGGATGACAACCATTCACCATCTGCCAGTCCCCAAATTATCATTATTGCTGAGGAAGGTGAGCCGTTTTTGCAGCCCCATTTTGTGACCAAGGTGGTGGCGCAGGCCTCTGTCAAGACCCATATGGAGTCCAACATGCCATCTTTTCCCTCAGCTTTTGCACAGGCCATGGCTTTCAGTTCGTCAATCGAGTCTGGAGTTGCTCAGCAGATATCTCAGCTTCTGATGAGTGATCTTTCACTAGTGATGTTCCTTTGAGGCATCAGCCTGCATCAGTTCTTCTTGCAAAGAGACTGGTGTCAGGATTGCGAATGTAACTAGGCACAAGGCCAGAGCTACCTCTAAAAGTGATTCTACCTCAGGTCCTATGCATAGGTCTACTGGCTGCCATGCACAAGGATAACCGCAAGATCTGGTTAGGTTAACCGAGGACCTTATCTCCTTAGCCAGAGTTAGGCAACCCCTTTGGAGTCTTCCCCAAAGAAAAGGAAGAGGAATCCTACCCCTGAAGTTTTCTCATAACCTCCTGATTCAGATGAGGATTCTGACCAAAAGGCATCTGTCTTTGAGGAGGGATGCTTCCATACTTCTTTTGAAGATTCCGATTCTGAAGAGAATCTGGTTTCAGCTTCACTCCTTGAAAACATCACTTTTGAGGAAACACTCCATGCCATGAGGGAACATTTCCAGTGGGAGGCACAGGAACACCCACAATCTAAAAAGAGGGTTAGGGAGTTCATTGACCTCCCGGAACACAAATCTTTGGCTATACCTCCTCTATTGGAGGTGGTAGAAGATGTTTTCATGGATTCTTCCCCGAATACAGTTTCTCTACATCCAGCCCCTTGAAAACCAAACTGGATTTAATGGTGCTGGACTTGCATAAATACTTCTTAAAAAGTCTCTCTGCTGATCCAGAGGTTGTCACTCCAGGACCCAAGGGTCCAAGAGCCAGCTCTGCAAAAAAACTTTACCTGCTGACAAAGAAAGCAGGGTCTTTGATAGGTTTAGTAAAAATGTCTACACTTCTGCTACGCTAACCATGAGGGCCCTTAACTGTCATTTTCATACGATTAAATGTCAACAAAATATTTTACATCAAATGAAGCAAAAGGTATCCTCCCTGGAGGACAAGAATATTTCCAAGGAATTATTGGTCCTTTGTCATTCCAGCTCACAAGTGGTAGACACTCATTTCACTGCAGCTACGACACTATGGAGGCCTCTAGCCGAGCTGCAGTATCTGGTTCTTTCATTAGAAGGTATGCTTGGCTTGGGGAACAGACCCTACCAGACCATGTCAAAACCATCCTACTGGGTGCACCTCTGGAGGCTGTGCTCAAAAAGATCTAAGATAAGCAAAATCTATACAAACTGTCAAAGGCTTGCTCCAAGTTCAGCCTCCTAGGTTTAGTAGGAAATTTCCCCCTAAACAGTGGTCCTTTCCCTCTCAATCAAAAAGCAGGCAAAGGAAACCCCATAGGGAAAAGCCTCAAAGGCAGCGGGCCTCGGAAACCCTTAGGCAGGGGAGTTCTAGGCAACAGGGCCCTGCAGAGAGCAGCAATGACTCTTCCTTTGCCCTCCCCACCCCCACCCTCTCCAGAAAACATAGGAGGAAGACTATCCCTGTTCAAAGAAAAGTGGTCCCTTGTTACTTCAGACAAGTGGGTTCTGAAAGTTATCACAAATGGTTACAGGCTCACTTTCAAAGAGCCATTAAGATACTCAGGTTACCTGGAAATTCCATAAAATCAAAGAGCAGAGGCCCTTTCTCAGATTCATAACCAATGCTCACAGGGCTCAGTGGAACCAATAGCAGAGCACCAAATAGGCAAGGGTCTATTCCAGGCAGTTTCTGGTTCCCAGAAAGGAAGGCTGTTGGAGCCCTATTCTAGCCCTGTCCACCCTCAATCAGTCCCTGATGGTACCAAAATTCAAAATGTTGACTCTTCAGAAACGTCTCGCCATGATAGCCCCCTCGGCCTTAATGGTCACCCTGGACCTAAAAGATGCCTACTTGCACATTCCTGTAGAGGAATCTTGCAGAAGTTTTTTACATTTCAGAGTAGGTACCAATCACTTTCAATTCTCTGCACTGCCCTTTGGCTTGTCTACTGCTTCTAGGGTCCTCACAAAGTGTTTAGCTCGTGTGATTGCCTTCTGCAGAATAAGAGGGATCCAAATTTACCCCTCTGTAGATGCCTGCCTTATTCAAGCCACAAGTCATTCAAAGCTCCTCAGGGATTTGGCCTTCACTCAGTACCTCACCTCTTTGGGGTGCACCATAAATCTTCACAAGTCCAATACAGATTCATCCACCAGGATAGTTTTCCTGGGGACTCTTCTGGATTCCTCTCTTCAAAAAGCGTTCCTCCCCCAGAAAGGTCTCCTTCCTGACTCCATACTTCCAAAACATTATGCAGAGATGATGCCCCTCAGCCAGGGAATTCCTCAGAGTATTAGACTATATGGCATCTTGTATCCTCGTGATCCCTCTGGGCAGGCTACACATGAGGAAGCTCCAGTGGTATCTCAAGAATTTGTGGTGCCAGGATTCACAGTCCCTAGAGACAGAAATTCAGCTGATTCTTGTCTTAAGGAGAAATGTGCATGGTGGATACGGGAAAGCACACAGAACCTGGATCTCCCCTTGAGGTTCATCCCTCAGGGCCAAACTTTAACTACAGATGCTTCAGAGACACCCTGTAGGGCTCAGTTCCAACACATTCATTCCCAAGGTAGATGGGAAATTCAGCTTAGAGACAAGCAAATTGGAAAAAACTGATATCAGTTCAAAAGGGCCTGATAGCTTTCAAAGAAAAATGAATACCAGGGGTCCTGCTAGTCAAAACAGATGACACCACAGTCATGTGGTATATAAACAAGGAGGCACTCACTCTTACCCTCTTTGTCGACTAGCTATGCAGGTCTGGGAGACGCCTCACTCTTTGGGGTTGCACCTCATGGCACAGTACCTACCAGGTACAAAATATTCTAGCAGATCATCTCAGCAGGAACTTGATCAATCCCCAAGAGTGGCATCTGCATCGGGGAAACATTTCTCAGCATAGTCCAGAAATGGGGATCCTCACAGATGGACCTTTTTGCCATCAAAGAAAATGCTCAACTAAAAAGATTCTGTTCCAGGAGCAGTCTACTCACAGCCTGGAAGAAAGATGCTTTCTCGTTCCTTTGGAGCCACCTTTTCCTTTATACATTTCCCCCCTTCCTCTTCTTCCTTGGGTCCTCCTAAAAATCAGAGAAGAATGTCATTCTTATAGCCCCAGACTTGCCCAGGCAGCACTAGTATCCTCTGCTACTAAGTTTAATCAACGAAAATTCATGGCAGTTACCTCACAGTGGACCTTCTGACTCAGGACAAGGGGAGGTTTGTGCATCCCAATTTACAGACTCTTATACTCTCAGCCTGGATAATCTCCCAACATCCTCCTCTGAGCATACCCTAAGCAAACAAGTTCAAAACATTCTCAAGGAGGCTAGAAGGCCTGTACTAGGAAATCATACTCAGCCAAGTGGAAAATATTCTCCATTTGGTGCCAGCAGCAAGGCCGCAGTCCTAACTCAGCTAGTACCTCTGCCATTGTAGAATACATAGCTACCCTGGTTGACAGAGGCCTATCCTTTTCCTTCATCAAAATTCATGCCTCTGCCATTTCAGCCCACATACCTGCTCTTCCTCTTATCTTTTCCCATCCCCTGCTGAAACAATTCCTTAAGGGAGTGATTCACAGCAGACCTACCAGGACACAACCCACACCTCCACAGGACCTCAGTTTTGTTCTGGAAAAATTGACACTATCCCCCTTTGAACTGGCAACTTCTGCTGAATCAAAATTCTTAACTTGGAAGATTGCCCTTTTACTGGCTATCACCTCAGCTAAGGGGGTCTCTGAGCTGCAAGCTCTCATGGCAGAGGAACCATTTCTCATATTCCACCCAGAGTATCACTCAGGACTAATCCATCCTTTATGCCCAAGGTTGTCAGACACATCCTTGAATCAAGCTTTACACTTGCTCACCTTCTTCCCCAGTCTTCAAAACCAGGGGGCAAGAATCCTTCACTCCTTGGATGTGCACAGACAGCTCCGCTGCTGTCTTGACAGAACTAAATCTTTCAGAAAATCAGACCAACACTTTGTGTCCTTTGCTGTTCGCTCTGAAGGGAAACCATTTTCCAAACAGATTATCTCTAAGTGGATCTCTCTATATTTCCTTTTGTTACAGCCATCATGGTAAAAAGCTACCTGAAGCTGTCTGGACTCACTCTACTAGGACCAGTTTTGCCTCTGCTGCCTTCCTGAAATGAGTCCCTACCAAAGACATTTTGGGAGCTGCTATCTGGTAATGTGTGTATACTTTTATCAAACACTACCACTGCCATCCTGCAGGTCATCCTCTCTTCCCCATAATCTTCCTTCCACCCTCATGTCAGCCTTGGGAATCATCCCACAAGTCAGGACAGCACTGTGAAACACAAAGAACATAGTACAGTTATGTACACTTACCATAAATGTAGATATTCAAGTGTATTCAATGTTCCCGTCTTCTTCCCTCCCTCCTTCCTCTTTTGCCTACAGTAATAGTTTGCTTCTGACTTCTTCACTAACCAGAGGACAATCCTGGGTGTTTTCCCTGTATGGTCCATTTTCTGCCTTTCACCCTTGCTTATCGTTCATACTGAAGGCTCCTTCCTTATAGGGGGCAAGAAAAAACTGATGTCATGGTGTCAGCTGCCTCCCTTTTTACCCAGGCATACTGACATCGGCTAGGACGCCCTTCAGCCTTAGGAGTAGGGAGATTTTTACTCTGGTAGTCAGGTCAGGCAAGGGCTTCCACAGCAGGAAATCCCCAAGGTAGACACTGCAACAGTGAATACATTAGAATATCTACATTTATGGTAAGTGTACACAACTGTACTTTTTTGCTTCTCAAAGAGGGAAGGGATTTTATTCCAGAATGTTTTTGGTCCCCAGGAAAGAAGACGCCTAGAGCCCCATTCTGGACCTTTCTTAGTTCAACATTTTTCTGAAGATGATTCCTTTGTTTCAAATGTCGCCCCTTCAGACCCCCCCTTCTTCCTCAGGCTTTTCTAGTCTCTCTGGATTTCAAGGATGCCTGTCTTTACTGTTGCATTATTCACTCGTACCCTCTTCCCCATTTTTTCCCTTCTGGATGCATGTTTTCCTCCTCCTCTTCTTGGACTGTTGTTCCTTCTGGGGCTGTTCACTTCTGAGATACGTACGTGTGTATGTCACCTTTATGCCCTACACCGTGGGCTGGGAGCATACGTGTGAAGTATGATGTCCTACCATAGTCAGGGAGACCCTTTAGTAAAGAATACTGCAACAGAGAAGAGAAGGACATCTACTGTTATGGTAAGATTTTACACAACTGAATTTTATTAGCCCCTCTAGGTATTCTGGGTGGCTAAATAGCTGGATATTTTTAATTAACCTCACAAAATATGAATAATTTAACTAAGCTTCTTCCAAGTCACCTCTTTCAACAACTTCGGCAACTCTTCCTTAAAAATTTCCAGTGTTGCACAGTCCCAAAGTATGGGACCCAGTTACCCTCTTTCCATCATTACACTTCAACAAGTAAGCAAGACTTCCTCAAATGGCTTTCCTAACCTAAGCAAAGTGTTTAAAAGTATTTATGGAGATAAACCAATGCAAATATCCTAAAGTTTCATGATTATGGAACTTTGTTCAAGGTACACAGTATCTTTTTTCCATAATTGCTCACTAATCTTTTGGTGTAACTGTTGAGCCCTTACTACTGTTTATATTAATTGTTGTGATTTCTTGCATATATTTTAATCCTTTGTATGCTCTTACAATTAATCTTTTGGCATTCAGTTGCTCACCCTCGTTTCCAGAACCCATCTAACAATTCCTAGATATTCTTCCCTCTTCACCTTATTCCACGTATTCCCTCCAGCTTTCACACTAATGGCCCCATATTCCATGAAGACTGTCAGTGGGAGATGGAGTATTCTTTGTACCCCCCTAGTCCATAACTTTGCCCACGTGTTATTTGATTCTAGTTTTTAACTGAAGTACCTGTCTTTTTCCACCTCAGAACAGTTGTCTTTTTGTTCTTTATCCATTTTTGCACCTTCTTTTGGTATTAAATCCTGCAGCCAGCTTTTAATATCTCTGTCCTTAAAAATTTCCCATACTGCTGCCTTCATGTCTGCTAGTATAGGCTGCATGGGACCTTCCTGCTTTGCTCCCATAAGTATTCAAATAGATCTCCTGTTACCCTTTGCATATGCAGCTCCTAGACCATCTCCTTCCACCTAGCCATGTGATTATTATCTGGGCATATCATTAACTTCACTAACTGTGTGGTTCTAAGATACCTTTCTCTGTCTGGAACTGGCAGGCCGTCATTATCCCTGGATAATGTTGTCTTCTCCCAGGCTACTCTCTCTACCCTCCCTTCCCCAGATAAAAATCCTAACATCTAATTTTTAAGTTTGATAATTTATTTCCATATGGCCAGAGTCAAAAGGTTTGTCCTAGATGTAAAAGGTGTGACTACACATGACAATTTAATATATGCATTCTGTGAGCGTGCTCGAGTATTATTGCTTTCCTTTTCTATAAATTACCACATCATGTTACTAAGGCTCACTCTTATGAATATTCCATTGATTGTCTTAAGAGAAAAGCCATTTTCCGAAGTATTTTAGACTCTCATTATCCACTGAATGTGGAGATTTACTTTTAATATCCTAAGTGGAATCATAATTAATTAATTAAGAAGACCTTTGATTGTTCGTTGTTAATTCTGTATCCTGACATCATTATAGATTTAGTCGTTATACATCTCTCGACGCATTCTGCTGGTTTAGCTGTCATCCCCATAGAGAGCAGTCTTAAGATTCAGGCTACCCTGCTGATATTTCTGTATTCTAAAGTTCTTTATCTTTATTGCTAATAGTTTGATGTGAAGAGCAAACAGGTTGGAGGTAGGAGGTAACCCTGGATTATTCCCCTTGTGAATTCAAAATCTCCTGACAACTGCACCATTACCTTCATCCTAGTTTTTGCTCCTACTTAGATGTTACTTATTTTCCCCCATTACAGTGAAGAGAAAAACTGAATCTGATGTTGTCTGTTCCATCTGTTTCTCAGTAGATGGGTCCATGGATCCAACCTCAGCCACTCTAGACTTTTAAGAGCCATAGCTCAGGCTCCTCCCCTTACCCATAATCCCCTCCTGTCCCCAACATTACCTCAGATTGAGTTTGGCTACAACCCCCAGACAGAGTTTCCAAAGTTTTCTTACCTAGATGGTTATTGGTTAACAGACCATATTTCTCATGTCTATAAAGAAAAAGGCCGGAACCTGCCCTGACCAGTCAGGGTTTATTCAACTAGGTCTGTTTGAGCTTCCTTAGCTTTCCTTCCATGAGACCCACCCCAAGGTCTAAGTAACTGGGAATCTGTGCTATCCATTGAGGAAAGGATGGAACGGACAATATCAGATAGGAAAGTCATGTACTTACCGTAATGATAGATCTGTGTTATCTGTTACCTTCCTCAAATTCCCTCCTTCCTCCCCCTTCCATTCTATGGAAGATAATTCCCTTGGCTACTGGTATGACAGTATGGTCTGCCCCTTGAGCAATGTCTTGCACTCTTTCAGCTCCAGAGCAGTATCGTTTCAAGGATTACAGAAGTATCAACTTTGATATCTGTCTATGGGATGTGATGTCTGCTCTGTCTGAATTCAACCTGTGGGGCTTTGGATCCGACACTGTCAGATTCCATAGACTTTAGCCCATTTTCGCTCTGCTTCCCTTAGCTACAACTTCCCACTCTGCCATCAACTGCCCGATCTAGTTTGCCACTTTTCTTGTCTGCAGCTCTGTCTTTGACTCCACATGGTGATTCGATTTTGTCGAAGAACTTGGTGTAGGATTGGTGAGATCTTTCTTCCCTTACCCAGTAAGATAGTTGTTAGCTTTATTCTGTCAGGTTTATGTAGTTTTGAGGTATCCCGTTAGACTAAGTAGCTTAGATATTTTCTCTCCTTTTCCTTCCCACCCTTTTTGCCTGTAGTTTTACTGCTTTATTGCTGTGTCTCGTGTGTGTGTTGTGATAGGATGGATAAGGGATTTAAAAAGTGCATCTCCTTCAGGAGCAAACTGCCTTCCCAGGATGCACATTTTAAATGTTTTTATTGTCTAGGTCTAGAGCATTTGGACTTTGGTTTCTCCATCTGGAAGAGCTTCTGCTCACACTCCATTAACAAGCACAAGGCCAAGCTTGTGTTGAAAGGGCTCTTGCTCTCTAGTTATTCTAGTTCTGTTTCTGCTTCTAGGTCTTCTCCCCTGGATCCCAACACTGGGTTCGAGAAGCCTCAACCGTGAGACTCTAGACATTCTAAGAGGGAGTACAAGAGCTCTTCTTTAGCCTCTGCCTCTGGGCTGGCTCCTTTGGGTTGTCTGGGTCTGAAGGCCCCTCGACTTTTGGCCTTCCCAGTAACATCAGCACCAACTTTGGCTCCGATTTCTCAGAGGTGATCACCTTCAGTGCTGTAAACAGCAAAAATGACATATTTGGCTCAAAGCATTCTGAGCCCCTTTCTGGCCAAAGGGGCACCTTCAAGCAGGATAGCATCCCCCTTTTCCCTTTGTTCTCCTCTTTGGTCACCAGAGTGCTCCCTGTCTCTACCCCAATTTAGAGCCTCCCTGGCTTGCATCTGGTAGGCAGGATCCTCTTCACATAGACCCTTCAAGCCATCCTCACTGGCCTCATCTGTCTGGTTGTCAAGATTAGTAGTCTGATCAAGAGCAGCTGATGAGGTCCTTTTGGCAGGTATAGATACAATTAGGGCTTATCCCCCTTGGGTCCGCTTATGACACCTGGACCCTTGGCTCCATCATTTGGTTTTCCTCCCTAATCCCCGTTTGATCCAATTGAGTTTCCACCCTCTGGATCAGGTCCAACAACCTGGCAGTCCTTGGCTCCATCCTGTTCCTTGGTAGCCTCGACCCTGACTTTTTCAGGGCTGTCAGAACCTCGGAGCCATGGCATTAAGGATGGAGGGTCTGGGTAGGGGTGGACTAATCCTGCTTCAGGATTTTCACTCCCTTTTGGAGGTACAGCTTTAGACAGCTTGGTTTTGATCTCAATGTCAGATCCAGGTGCTGTTTCCTTACATTTGGGGTAGTCTTTGGTACCCTCGGACCCGAGAGGCCTGCGTCTGCCACAGCCTTTGACATTGTTGAGAGGATGTTCTGTTCTTGAGAGAAACATCAGATATCTGCAGATGGCACATCCTCCCAATTTTCATCTGTTCCTCTGGCTAGTCATCAGTCTGCTCTGGGACAGCCTGCGTCAGCCAGCCTTCAGGCTTCTCCCAGGGTTACCAGACTCTCTTCCCTGAAAATTTCCACCCTGATGAAGCTGGAGAAGAGGGGGAAAAAAGTGCATGAGGAAGCACTTAGATTCCCTGGAGGAGTCCCTCACCAAGGATATTGACCTCAAGGAAGGAGAGTCTTCCACCAAGTCCCCACATGATGATGCATCCTTTGGTGATTTGTTGGAGCTGTTTCCCCGGCAAGGGGGCTGGACCAATGAAGACCCCTTTCCAGATGAGTCAGTTTCTCATGGAGGCCTTTGGCATAGGCCCATCCACTGCTTGGGTGGTTCCCCTTCTGGATTCCATTATAGACCTGGTATCCTGGAGAGCATGGAAGGGACCCAACACAGTAGAACCTATTCCTAGGAAGCTGAACAAAGTTCTTGCCACCCCCCCCTGCCCCCAAGACAGACCTTATTGGAGAAGTGGTCCAGGCATCTATGCCATTGTGGTGGTGGCAGCCACCAAAAAGGAGATTTCTGAGGAGATCTGTTTGATTCACCCCCTGCCAAACAGGGAGTTTTGGATGCTGCATCTATTAGAGAAGCAATATTATGCCTCCTCCACCTTTGCCTTGAGGGTTGTTAACTACTTATTGCTCTTAAGGCTTCAGCGAGACCTTGTCTCCAAAGTGTCAAGCACCCTTAAGGCACAACAGTGTCTGGATACAAAGAAGAAGCTGGAGATTCAGTTGCCCACCATGACTTCCATCACCAATGTTTCAATGAAGCTCATCTCTAATATGGCTGATGGTGTGTCCAGAGTGGTAGGTTTCAGGATTGTGATGAGGTGCTACACCAGGATGTGGTTGTGCAACTTTGTAGACTGCTTCAAAGCATCCTTCATAAATGCCCTTTTTATAGGTCCACCATGTTTGGAACCAAAGTTAAAGACATGTTGATTAGGAGCAGACAAGAGGGGAAGACACTGTCCTTCATCTGTGTTCATTATTCTTCCTCCAAGCAATCTTTCTCTAGGAATCAGAAAGGGGGTAAGTGACTCTTCTTCAGGAAGTTACTGTTCTCTTTCCAGGATACTCCTCTTTAAGGTTCTTCCCAGGGGTGGGGGAGGGATCATAACAGATGTCACCTATGGGGCAGGGGTGGTCCACAGAATCAGGGCTTCCAATGGGCTTTTTCCAGCAGACCCATTTAGTGATCCTGAAGGTTGCTGGCTGTTTGTCTCTGGAGGCAGTCCGAGATCATGTAGTTCTCCACTCCAAAGCTTGGGAGGCCATCACCTCAGATGCCTGGGTGATCATATCCAGAGATAATGTTATTCCCTTTACAGAAGTTTCAAACTGTCTCCCAAAGCATTTCAAAGATTCTCCACCATCAGAGATCTTACACAATGGCAGATATCCAAAAGCTGCTCACAAATTGAGTCATCCATAGATTCATAGACTGTCTTATACTAGGCTAATGACCTGGGGGACCTTTCTAAGCCTAGCCACGTTTTCTAGAAAGAATGATGATGGTCTGTATCCAAACATGACATTGAGGACCAGGCATTTATAAGCTATCTCTGCCCATGATGAACATGGGTGCCAAGCCCAGTGTAAATTCCCTGTTCCCCATCCACTGGCTCAGGTTGCGCTTAAACTGGGTAATAGACAAACTCAGCTTCACATGGATAGGAAGTGTATTCAATAGGATGGACAGTCTCTGGGACACATATCTGTCTCTCCAGCATGTTCTGTTTAAGTCACAGACAGAATTTAGGTCCCTAGACCTTGTATTTCTGATACTCTTTCATTGATGAATATGTAGGAGATTTCATGAGTGTAAGGTTTGCAGATGCCTTGTAAGCCAGACATAGATCACTCCTCAGGAATCTATGGGAGACTGAGTAGAGGGAAAGGGCTTTAAGGCTCTCTGCATAAGGCAAGTTTGTTAAACCCTGTATTTTTTTTGTAAGGAACCTCTGAGGTTGCTCTAGCTGCTGCATATGCCTGGTCAGGTACATACTATAGGGAGCATTGCACTCTGTGATTGGTCTGAAAAGGGCAGAGTACAGTGGGATAATGACCTCTTTGGACCTTGATGCCAACATGAAAGGATTTCCTTACCAGTGTGGCCATGTGGTGGTTGAAGATAAGGCTACTCTGTACATGCATACCCAGATCCCTGACCACTGGTTTGACTCTTAGGGTTGTGTTATCAACATGGTAATTAGCCGGGGTGGTTGATTTCTCAAAGGGTACAATTATGCATTTGTTAGCACTGAGTTTAGGACCATGGCTTTGGCACCATTTGTTAGTTAGAGTTAGCTCTTGTTGAAGAATTGTAGCATCTGTAGGGGAGTTGATAATAACCCCAGCTCGCAATCATCAGCAAACTTAGTCAGCCGTAAACTTTCAGTATTTGTTTCCATTTCAAAGAAATAGATGCCAGAAAATTGTGGACCGAGTAACGAGCCATGTGGGGACTCTGCTGGTAGCTGGCTTCTTGGTGGAAGTGGTCTCATCTACGTTGACCTCCTGGGTCCTATCAGTAAGCCAGTTGGTTATCTAGCAGGTGATAAAACAGTTTATACCTAAATTAGTGAGTTTATCTATAATGCCTGAGTGGGGTATTGTATCATAAGCTTTGGCCAGGTCAAGGTAAGCTGTGTACGCAGTCATACCATCATCCAGCACTTTAATGACTGTCTCAAAAAAGTCCACCAGATTTAATAGGCATGACCTTCCTTTAACAAAGCCAAACTGTGATGGGTCCAGCATTTGCAGGTTACCTATATCTTTATTTATCATGTCCATTGTGATGACCCTCCACTGGACCAGTAATCAAGGAGCCTCAATCCTCATCACTAGCAACAGTGGGGGACGTACACTGGGAGAATGATAGGTACATACACAGTATTTCCAGATGCAGCTCTTTACATCAGGTGCAATTTCCCTTAAGAGCACACAGAGAGCACAGTCAGTCCAGGGCTTTTTTCTTCCTCCATCTCCAAATCCCTAGTAAGACTTCCCCGCTGGCACATCTGTAGAGTTGAGCTCTCAGCTGAATGATCAAGCCAAGACATGCAGCACCCTCTCTGTCCAACCAGTGCTTCATGTCCCTGCACAAGTATCTAAAACACACACACCTGGTAAAGGCTGCAACTGGTTTACTAGCTATGCCCCTTCTACCCAGACTGTAAGGTCATTATTACTGCCATCAGTCACTCCTTATCAGCTACTTTAAGGCCCTTAACAAAGGGTGCCCAATCTCTCTGTGTAATATTAATATTAACACAAATGGTAGTTTGACCAAGAGCAGGGCTATTAGGAGTGGCCAATACAGTGTCACCAAGTAAATATGCAAGTACTCTCAAAACTTAAATATCTCTACACAGATCAGCCACAATGTAAGGTTTAAATATAATTAATAAATAATAATAAAAGCACAAGACAATACTAATTATATATTCACAGTGACATCAGATTTCAAAACCACAGGAAATATTTAAAACATCATTGCAGGACAGTCTAAAAAAAGAAAAATATCTAAACTAAGCTTTACTATATTCCTGACTGTGTCTACCTAACAACCTAAGAACTTACTAATAGAGCAAGGCAGATGTGGCTAGTTGTTGTCAGGTCCAAAACAGAATACAAAATGCTGTCTCACTAAGAGACTTCTCAAATTAATATCTAAAATATTACTTATGGGATAGCTTGCAGAATGGCATCATTTTTTTGTCATCTGACTTTTATTTCCCAGGCCCAAACAACCACTGATGGCAGCTGGTAGCATTTAGCATCTACCTGTAAAAATACATAGACAAGGGCTTCTCCTCAGATCTCTGGCAGATGCTGGAAGTCATAAAACAATTGCATTCCTTCATGCTTTCAAGACAAGTAATTAATTCACCCTAAATACAATACAGAAAGTTTCCTAGTACAGACATTGTGTCTTTTGCTGTATTGAAAACTGCAAGATACCATCTTTTATGGCCTGGCCATAAAATAATTAAATTTCATGTATTTTTCTAAAATGTACTAGACTGAGGTTGACCTCCTGTATCCCAGTTTCCACTGTTAAAATATGTACATGTAAACAGCTACAATAGTGCATGTACATTTTTGTTCTTTTCCGGTAGGGCATCCATTTTAAACACAAGCCTTGTGCAAATGTGTACAAGCAGTTTGATATACACATGACATACAGTTCTAATACATTTGTAACACCAGCATCTTACACAAATCATTTCGATATTCACCAATGACATAGAATTATTTACAAAATTCCAGCTAACTGGACTGGCAGTATCTCGTTTCGTCACATCTATGATGATTCTTTCCATAGCCTTACAGATGAGGCTGGTAAGACTTATGGGCCTGTAGTTATCAGGATCAGTGATTAGACCTCCTTTGTGCAGGGGAATGATGTAGCCATCTTCCATTCCTTTGGCACAAAACTTGACGGAAAGCTCCAGTTGAAAAGTGATTCAAGTGGACTAGAGAGGTCGTGTTTCATATATTTATTAAACATCCTAGTATGTTATTGGGGCCCTTCGATACAGTATTTTTGGCCTTGGAAAGTGCATTGATGACCTGTTCGCTTGTAATGGTGGGGAGGAGATTGTGGTATGCAGTATTTTCTTTTGATTGTCGGGTTGGGGGAGTGAAAGGAGAAATTTGAGCTGGACCTGTCAGCCACAAGGTTGGCAATGGCCTCTGGTTCAGTGTATGCCATTTACAATAAGTTCTGCACATTGTTGTGTATTTCCACATAGCTGTAGAAAGCTTTGTGGTTGTCCTTTGCCTGAGAAGCTATTTCTTTCTTCACATTTAGCCTTTGAAGTATTAACTAACCCTCTTAGCTGTCCGTTTAAGTTGGTCAGGGTAGTTTTAGTATGTATAGCTTTGTTTCTCCAATGCTTGACCAAGACATAGCTGTAGAACCTTCACATTTAGCCTTTGAAGTATTAACTAACCCTCTTAGCTGCCCGTTTAAGTTGGTCAGGGTAGTTTTAGTATGTATAGCTTTGTTTCTCCAATGCTTAACCAAGATTTTTTTTTTGTTGTGTAATGGATTGATATTGTGATTCCACCATAGTGGCTTGTCTTTTGAGTTTGTCTTATTCTTATTACAAGTGGGGACAGCTCACTCTATACAGCTATCAATCTGCTTGTACAGAGATTTTGTAAATAGCTCAGTGTATGCTATGGTGTTTTCTGGGTTTGGGGGTGCTTGAAATTCAGCCAAGGTGTTGCTTAGTAGGGAGAGATTAGCCTTGGAATAGTTCTTAAAAGTTTTTGGTTTCACTGGATGCTCTGATTTAATTTTTATTTCAAGTAATACTGCCTTATGGTCAGCTCTGACAAGGGAAGATATTACATTGGGTGAGGAACATTGGCCCCCATGTTCATGAATACAAGGCCAAAGATGTTTGTACCCTTGGTAGGAGAATGGACCTACTGTTTCAGGATGTTGGTATTAACAAAGTTTAGGAATCACTAGGCTTGTGCATTAGAAGTGGTATAGGATTCCCAGTCTATAAAGGGGTAATTGAAATCTCCCATGAATATCATTTTGGGTTGAACTGTGAGGGACTTCAGTATATTGAGATAGGTAGTATGGGTTTCCGGGGACATGGAGGGGGTCCTATAGGTTGCAAAGATATAGGACGCCACACTGTTTATGGTGAGTTGCACATGTAGGAGTTCCAATGGGTCATACACTTTAACTAGTCTGTGTTTTTAATGTAGACCGAGACTCATCCACGTTTAGATCCCTCCTTTGCAGTAGCTGATCTATAGGTGTGAAAGGCATTATAACCTTGCACTGCTGAGGTACTCCTAGTGAAAACACATCTACGTTGTTACACAGATGATGCAGTAGGGCATTTGCATTAGAGTACCATACAAGTTTAACAAAGTCCAAAAAAGTCCAATATTTCCAGACTTTCTTGTTCTATTCCTGTTCATCTCCATCTCTCAAACCCTATCTCTGCTTCATTTCCAACATACTCGTGATTCTTGTAGTCAACTCTTGTGCTTTTTGCCCTCTCTCAAGCTTTTTCCATTGAAACACTGGAAAATATTTCACTGGCACAGTCTGTTGTCTTTATTACCAGAAGAACAAGAAGCAGACTCTCCTTCTGTTTAACAGTTTACTTTTTGTTGGACAAACATTTGTATTCCTTCCGTAGCATGTACTTCATCAAAAATGATTTTGTTCCTCCAAGTAAAAATATTTTGAAGATAGCTGTTTATGGAATAATTAAATATGCCTAGGATAGAGGTAAATAAGGCTCAATTAATAACAGGACAGAAGGAGATAAGATAAAAATTTTGATGTATAACCCATCTGTAGAAAAGTCTCCAGGAAAAGATGTTATTCCAGTGGAAGTTTAGAAGCTAGGAGAGAAAAAAAAACTGATAAAGATTTGGAAGGTTTTGTTTAACAGGATTTTAAGATGAAAAGTGCCAACATCCTTGAAGAAAGAGGTGGCAGCTGTAATACCCAAAAAGGGTATAGATCCATCAGATCCAGCTTCATACAGGCCCATTTCAATATTAAACCATGATTATAAAGTGATACGGAGCTTTTCTCCTTGGGTCTCTGCTGAAAAAGGACATCTGCCTAGCCAGACTAACCCGGTTAACAAATGGAAAATAATAAATAAATTGTAAAGTGTTTATGTCTGTAATGGCTAAAGGAATGGCAAAAAATGATGCCAAAATTGATAGATATGGATCAGTGTGATGTTGTGGAGGGGAGGCAAACATTTGACAACATTAACAGAACACTGATAATCCAGAGGGAAACAGAATGTAAAAAAATACTATAGTTGTTGGTGGGTCTTGATGCAGAGAAAGCATTTGACAGAGTAACCTGGGACTTTATGAACAGAGCAATGGAAGCATTTGCATTCCCTGATAAAATTATAAGGTTGTTTAGGAGGATATATGAGGGATCGGAGACGAAAATTAAAGTAGGTGGGGTCCTCTGTGATAATCTCTGCTTGAGTAGAGGGACCAAGCAAGGGTGTCCTCTCTCCCCTTTATTTGTATTATATTTAGAACCATTGGTAAAGAAAATAAGGGAATCAGAAATTCAAGGATATAATTAGTATGGTAGTCAAGAAAAGCTGGCTGTATTTGCAGATGACATTATTTTGTACTTGATAAAACGAGAAAGGGACATTACAGTTTTGTGGAACATATTGAGACAGTTTCATATCTTTTCAGGATACAAAATTAATGAAGCTAATACAAAACAAATAGCTGTAAATGATCTGTCCAATTCGTTCAGCAATATCCATACATATGGGGACATGATAAAATAAAGTATTTAGGAGTGTGGATTAAAATTGATTCCAGTGTGGCAGCTATGGATATGTGGAAAGAAACTAAACAAAAGATAATACAAAAACTGAGAAAATGGAAACTCTGTAGATATCGACAGTACAAGACAAGCAGTTAAATGTTTTTAGTCCCTTAGTCTTTTTTTACAACCAGAGGAGAGGTTGTGGATAGCAATTAATAATGAGCTGAAGGATTTTATCTGGGAGGGGAAGACAGGAAGAATCAAGTGGGATAAGCTTATTCTTCCAATAGAACAGGACGGACTGGGATTACCCAATCTGAAGGGGTATTTCAAGGCAATACAGTTAAGGCTCCTATACATAGGACAAGCAGAAAACTATAATTCAAAGTGGAAATGATGATGAATTGGAGGGAAATTCAAGAAACAAGAAGATACTGGGATTTTGGATGAAGACCTTTAAGTAGAATAGCAATAATCATACAGAATGTTATATTCATAAAGTAGCGAAAAGTGTTCTAAGAACTAAGCCAACACAGGAATGGAGAAAGGTGATACTGTCAATGGTGAAGACGTCAGTTAGGGCTACAAACAATAGGCAAGAGGAAATTTATTGGAGAAAAGTGGCAAAGGAACCAAGGTATTGGGAGCAAATAACTAGAGAGGGAAAGGTAACAGAATGGGAGATGCCAAGAACTTATTTGGACTGCAGGTTAGAGATTGCCTTGCTTATCAAGGATTGATATCAGTGCAAAGAGAAAGAAATGGGGTCCTCGATGAAAGACCAGCTCTGGTAGAGATTTTTGTAGTATCTAGAACAGAAGTTGCTGTTAAAGGAATAATTCATAGGGCATATAAAATATTGCATGATAACTATAAGAAACAATCAGAGGAGGTTAGGAAGGACAGAAAAGAGACACTGGATAAGCAATTCACAAAGAAACAATAGGGATATATCTCCCAAATATGCAACAAAGTCGAAAAGAGTTAGGATCTTTGTTTGGAGATGTTTACATAGGTATTTTTATACTCGAAGTAGACTCCAAAGAATTTTTCCTCAGGCAGACGGGAAATGGTGTAGGAGGAAATTACACTGGAAAAAATGGGAATTGTGGGATCAATACATGCAGAGGAGGAACGAGATTTAAAATAAGCTAGGATGTGTATGAGCTATGTAATGTTTATTTGACAATGACTGGATATATTATAAGTGATGTATAATGTGTGCAGCCACAGTTGTGTCGGCATGGTTTGTAATATATAATGTTTGCAACTGAGATTGTGTCAGTATGGTTTACTTTCATTTATATGAATGTGAGATTGCCTGTGTCATGCATGATAATTTAATAAAGATGTTTGTTGCTTAAAAATAAAAAAAAGTACAGTTAGCTGTCATTTTTAACATTAATTTCGGTAGAGGTATTATGACCTTGGCTTCTCTCAAGATTTCCAAGGGATCTGGTCCCTCCCTGGGATCTGCCTTTTATTCTTCAGGTTCTAACTGTTCCTGCTTTTGAACCATCAGCCTCCTTGAATTTGAAGCTGTTGTCTTAGAAAACTTTTTGGTGGTGATTACCTCCACCAAAAGAGTTTCAGAATTGCAAGCATTTGACCCCCCCCCCAACTTGGTGTTCCATAAGGATAGGGTTTCTCTTCATACGAGCCCTTCTTTTTAACCTAAGTTAGCTTCCAAGAATAACCTTAACAGTTCTAGTCATCATCCTGTGTTTTGCATTGTTTGGATGTTCATAGGCAACTAAGATTTTATCTTCACTGTATGGAGTCGTTCAAGAAACCTAGCCAGATGTTTGTCTCCTTTTTAAAATCCAGGGTGGGCTCTCCTGTGTCTAAAGTAACTTTATCTAAGTGGCTGTCAGACTGGATTTTATTTGCATATTCCTTGAAAGCCAAGACAATTGTACAGAAGCCTGAAGGTCACTCAGGGCTGTAGCTATGTCTACAGCTTTTCTTTCTAGAGTACCTGTGGATGATATGCATGCTGCTGCTGCTTGACTGGGGCCACCATACCTTTGTGTTGCATTATAGGCTGGACATTCAGTCCAGGTCCAGGGTTCGTTTGATTGTACTGTGTTGTTGAATATCCTTCCTTAGTTCTTCCCAAGGAATTGTCATGGCTGGGGACTGTGTCCCACAGGTTGAATTCAGACTGGGCAGACAGCATTGGATACGAAAGTTATGTACTCACCCTAATGATAGATCTGTGCTGTCTGTCTCCATCTGATTCCACCTCCTTGCCCTCCTGCTCCCAACCTTATTGCTGATTTGGTGAATCTTTCCCAGTGTGATGACCGGACAGTGGAGGATTTTCATTCAACTAGAGTCTTACATTTTCCCTGGGTGTTTTCCTTGCATTTGTGGAAGATATTCACCCTGGGGATCATGTCAGTCACCCTAACAGACAGGGATCCAGGGAGGTAAATAGTGTGGGAAGAAATAGCCAGGGAATTGTTATGGCTAGGCTTGTATAGGCCCTAGGACTGATAGTCTAGTACCAACCTATGAACCTATATGGGGATCAGTTGGTTATGTTGGATCATCATATTTTGACTCATGGGACAAACTCAATTTGGGGAGTTGATGGAGGAGCATTGAGTTATGAGTAAGGGAGTCAGAGCCAAATGGGCTAAAGGCTTTGGAATCTTCCAGTGTCAGATCCGAAGTCTCTCAGGTTAAAAACCAGATGGAGACGGGCAACACTGATCCATCATTGTGGTGATGCTTAACTTTCTTTTTTCTCTGTCTGGGATTTGCAGGCAAACACAGTCTGAGGTAATGTTGAGGACAGGAGGGAATTATGGGTAAGGGAAGGAGCCTGATTATGGATCTTAAAGTCTGGAGTGGCGAAAAACAATCCAGTGAGGATGGACAGAAGCAGACAACAAAAGGGACTTCCAGGACGGCTGCACAGTGAGTTGACAGCTTAATTTTAGCCCTACCAGTGTGAACACAAAAACTCAGAAAAGAGAGTCAGTAAATTTGTCTCTTTGGGTAAATTTCAGTTACTGTGTAGTAAGTGCACTGCCTGGATGCCAGCAAAGAAGAAATGTACAGACCCTGAAAGAAAATCAACCAAAAAAGGTGAAGAGAAAACACTAACTACAAAGTATCCTGCAGTTGTTAGCAAAAAACAGTTCAAGTTCCAGCTGTGGTGAAGACATGACTTTCAGTAATCTAGAAGACAAAATAAGTCAAATGTGCTCAGAGCTGATTAAAATAAATGAAGCACTAAAGGAGTATATCAATTCAAGTAATAAAAGGTTGGAAAATGGAATAAGCTTTAAACAGATACTTAGATGAGCTGATAAAACTGCACAAATCAGAGTTTGATTTGAAGAAAAGGCTGGTTGATTATGAGACTGCTCAAGAAGACATGATTCAAAAAAATGATAGAATTAGAGGACAAAGCACATAGGGAAAACCTGAGATTTTCTGCTGTACCAGATAAACTGGAAGGAACAGACTGTATTCTTTTTATAAAAGCACAAGTAAGCAACTGGACTCCACAGTAGGAGTTATTAACTGAAAGGGCACATGGTGTGCATGCCGCAAACCTGTCCATTGGAAACCAGCCAAGATCTCTAATGGTAAAGATGCAAATCTCCCAGCAGAAAGAGTTGATTCTGACAAAGTACTAAAAGTTAGAGACAGTAAGCAGACTGTGGAAAATGACTGCTCACTGTACACCAGGCAGAAGAGGAATACATTTATTCCAGCTATCCGGGAATGTCGAGAGGCAGGTGTGAGATTCAATCCACTGTATTCAGCTGTCTTCAGCATATTTTTCCTGCAGGGCCAGTCATTTTTGATGCAGAACATGCTAATGAGGAAATAAAAAAGTTTATCCAACAAAAAGTGAGTTGTCAAACAGAAGGGGACTGTGCTTCTTATTCTTCTAATAATAAAGCTCATAGAGAGACTATGCCTGTGAAACATTTTCCAGTGTTACAAAGGAAAATGCTTGAGAGACGGAGAAAAGCACAGGAGTTGATTAGAAGAACCAGGAAGACATTGAAAATGAACCAGAGAGTGGGATCTGGGAGATTGACATAAACAGGAAGAAAATCGGCAATTCAGAAATTAATTACAAAGCATCAGTCACATTTGAGAAATAATGTTTGAACAAGAAAACCTGGAAGTATTGGACCTTTTTGCTTTGTTAAATGTGTAGGGAACTCCAAAGCATATGCTCTACTTCATGTCATTACTGTCTGGAAGAACATTAAGGGTAGGGGCAGATGAAGGAAGAAGTAATTGTAAGTAAAAGTTTTTGTTCATAACAGTATTTTTATAAAACATAACGTATACTGCACGTTATATAGTAAAGCATTTTCAGTTATTCTCGTTTGTTATAGGGATACTATAGTAAGCAGGTTCCTGTTTTCCTCCTCCTTTCTTGTTTAGTTTTAAGAAACATAGACACTGCAATGTAAAAAGAGAAGAATGCCTGGACAAAAGCATGTTTAAGACAGTAGGCTGTAATCTTGGGTTGTTGAGGGGAGGGATGGATTGTAAATGTATACAGATCGTGGTATAAGTAGAACTGATATTCAAATAACTATGCTACAGGAGAGAAATTTGGAATGAACTGAGCATGTGAATTTGATAAAGAATAGATTTCAGGATAGTTATTCAGTAGAATATCTGGGATAAAGGAAAATGGGAGTAATTATATTAATTGCTAGAAGAGCTCCAGGAGTTAAGCAACTGTTTTCCAATAACTCCAGAGCTCAAAAGTTTTTAGCACAACTGCACAGGAAACAGAAAGGGGAAAGGGTTTTTCCCAAGCTTAGGGAGTCTGTAACAAGGAAAATAACCATATATCCTATAGAAGTATTAGAAATATTTCAGAAATTTTATGAAAATCCATATAAAGCAGAGAAACTTGGAAATCAAGAAAAAGTACAAACGGAAATGTATATGGAAGAATTAAATATGCCATGGTTAGATGTAGATGAGGCTCAATTATTAACAGTTAGAATAGGAGAAGATGAGATGAGATGAAAAAATGGTGACGTTTAACCATTCTACTGGAAAGTAAACGGGAATAGATGGTATTCCTGCGAATACTGGAAGCTAGAATGGACGAAAATGATAAAGATCTAGAAGGTTTTGTTTAACACTGTTTAAGGAGGAGAAGTACCAACATCTTGTAAGAAAGCTGTGGTGGCCTTAATACCTAAAGATGGTAATGACCCATCATTTTCAGCTTCGTATAGGCCCATTTCAATTCTTAAACCATGATTATAGTGTATGTAATGGCTAAAAGAATGATAAATGTGTTGCCGAAATTGATAGATATGTATCATTGTGGTTTTGTGGATGGGAGGCAAACATTTCACAATGTTAATAGAACAGGGGTGATCCAGAGGGAAGCAAAATGTAAGAAAATACCACTGTTGATGGTGGGTCTTGATGTGGAGTAAACTAGGATTTAATGAGTTGGGCAGTGGAAGTATTTGCATTCCCTGACTTAATAATACGGTTAATTAGGATGGGTATATCAGGAATCAGAGGTGAAAATTAAACTGTAGGGGCTCATCTCTGATATGTTCTGTTTGAAGGTTTCATCTTTCCCCGTTGTCATTTGCATTATATTTTGAACCACTGGCAAAGAAAATAAAGGACTAAAAAATTCAAGGTAGTGCAGTGGTGCAGCGGTTAGCTTCATTGGCTCACAGCAAGAAATTTTCCAGTTCGATTCTTGGCTGGGGTGCCTTCTGTGTGGAGTCTGCATAATCCTCCCTGCATTTGTGTGGGTTTCCATCCGGTGCTCTGGTTTCTTCCCACATTACAAAGATGTGCGTCTGGAGCGTTTCTTCCTGGGCCTCTGCTGAAAATGGGCTCTGTCCCAGTTGGACTTTCCCGATAAACAAATGTTAATTAAATAAAGATAAAGAAATAATAAAGAAAAGTTGGCTTTATTTGCAGATGATAATATTTTCTACCTGATAAAACTAGAAAAGGAGTAAAAACAAAATCTCAGGATTCAACCGTCAAATGTAGTTTAATGTACAAGCTTTCGAGATAAACACTTTATCAAATACAAAACACATAAATATTCATCCAGTATATATACACACAGTGCCAGCCTATCAACTTATTAACAAATTAATCAATTAAGCAATTAAGCATAAAAATTTGTTAAAATAAAATGCACCTATTAGCAGGCAAGAGAGAAGCATTCTTGTTAGTCCTGGGATAAGGGGCAGGGAATGCCACTCTACTTAGAAAGCTGATGGAGGTTTTTGCTGGCAAAAGTGGGTGATCCTCCTGTCAGAAAGAAATAAAAAAGTGAAATATCTTTTGTCTCATTTGCCTGGACAGGAATAATTTATTGGGCTTAGCTCATGGTTTAGTGCTGGTTCTTCACCCTTCCTGTATGCCTGTTTCTGGAAAAAGAAAAATGGATTATTCCCTTTTTAGAAGAGATTCAGGAGCTTGAGCCTCAAAATTATTCTGAAAGAAAAGATTGTGTGTTTTCTCCACAGAATTCTGATTCAGATTCTGAGGAGAGTGTGGCTTCAGCCAGTACTTTATAAGGATGCTGTTTCTCTGAAACTATTTCTAAAATCAGTCAGTTGTTCATGTGGGAAAATTGTGATGTTTCTTAGTCCCTCAGGAAGTATTATAATTTGTTACAGTTGGAATTTCCAGAACATACTTTTCTTCCTGCTCGCTCCCCTTTGGAGGATGGTTTTGTCACACTCTACAGTTTCCTTGACAGATAGCTTGCTGCCTCCAAAAAAGCAAATAGACTTTATAAAGTGTCTCAGTCTTTTATGTTTTAATGCACACATGCCAGGTCTGACCCAGCAGCTATGGCTTTAGCGAATCAAGCTGTTGCGTATGTTTAATATCAGTCCATCTCCTTTTGACAAGGATGGGAAAACTTTTGATAAATTTGGGGAAAAGTGTATTCTTCTGCAGGTTTTTTTTTTTTTTAAGAATTCTCAGTTTATGCTTGCCACTTGTGAGAAAATGAGGACTATTTTGGCATCTGTTTCCTCTTGTGAGAATAAATCTGCTTTGTGCAATTTGGTCTTTTCTGTGTCTCAAGTGACTACCCACTGTTTGAAATGTGCTTATGTTTCTGTTGATGCCACTTCTACGGATGCTATCACTGGAACTATTGAGGGGTTTTGCCTGGCTGCATACCCAAACCCCTCCCGGAGGATGTCAAAAATGAGATTTTCAATTCTCCCTTGAATAGAGAACTAATTTTTGGACCCTTGTATGTAGAGGCCATTAAAAAGTATGATGATGTAATGGCATCGGATGCCTTCCTTTATACCACTGATGACCTAGTGTCAGACCTCAAGCGACAGCAACCGATGCAGAAATACTAAGTCTCTGGTATTCGGGCCGTCCGAGGGCTACCCTGGCAGGGATAACCCAAATGTGATGACTGCAACAGTGAAACATGAAGAACATCTAAGTTTTGGACCCTCGTATGTAGAGGCCATTAAAAAGTATGATGAGAAAGAAAAGATGATTCGGTGAATCTCAAAATTTTCAGCCCTCCTTCTCTGCATTTATCAAGGGATTCATTATTCCATCCGCAACCTTTTTAAAAAGCAAAGTAAACCATCCAAGCAAGCTGTTGAAAAGCAATTGTTTTAAAAGCAGTGGCACAGAGGTGCCAAAAAGAAACAGGACCTCCAGAGTAGCCATGGCAGCCTGGGATATGATTTTTAGCACAATCTCATTATATACTAATTTTGCACACTGTCAGAGCAAAATTGTGTATTAAACAAGTTGAGCAGTAACAGAACAGACTCTCAAAAATGGAAACTGAATCAGGAGATCTTCCAAGAATTGATCCAGCTGTGAGTAATCTCCTATGCCCCTGCTTATAAACATTTCATCTCCCAAGACCTGCTTACATTTACAAAGGGTACCAGAACTTGTCAGAGATTTGGGATGCATGGGTAGGCTACAGTTACGAACTTGTGAACAGATCTGTTTGCCTGTCCTCACGATAATCAGTTGGCAAAATTCTGCTCCAGGACTCCATGCAAGAAGGCATGGAAATGGATGCATTTTCTTTTTCTTTTACAGGAATGTTCCTAAATTCTTTTCTACCCTTTCTGCCAATATCGGGCGTCATTCTGAAGAGTCCAAAAGACTTCCCAAAGGTAATTGTGGTGACTCTGTTCTGGCCCAGATAGTGGTTCTCCCTTCTTTTAGAATTGGCCAATAACAATTACCAGAATTTTCTTCACAGACTGGATTTACTCACACAAGACCAGGTGTGTTTGATACATTCTGAACCCAAACAATTACAACTGAGTGCCTAGGTGATAGAATTTTAATACCTTTTAAACATTTTTTTCCCTGAGGAAATGCAGCAGGTATTTATGGAGGCAAGAAAACCTTCTACTAGAAAGTCATATAACAAATAGAAAATGTTTTCTAGTTGGCGCCACCAAAAGAATCTTCACCCATTCAGTCAAAGTTTACTTGTCAGCTATTTCAACATGTCTGTCTACGGACACCCTTTTTGAATGAAACATGACATGAAAATGTTTTTATTAAATATTTTTTTCTTCTAGGAAACCGGTGGCTTCTCCTTGGGATCTTAATTTTCTATTAGAAAAACCTGTGCTATATTTACACCAACTTATTAATGTGGAAAACAGTCTTACTAATTGCTCTGACATCTGCAAGAAGAGTTTCTGATTTGCAAGCTTCAGTGGGTTAACCTTATCTCATTTTCCACAAAGATAGTGTTTCCTTAAGAATCAGTCCTTCATTTATGCCTAAATTGGTATTCACGTTTACCTTAAGCCAAGCTACCCCCCCCCCCCCATCTTCTATCCAGAACATAAAAAGTGAGGAGAAAAGGAACTCCTTACCTTGGATGTCCACAGATAATTCAGGTGCTATCTGGATAAAATCTTTCAGAGCTTCTGATCAGTTAATTTCTTGTGAAGGTAAGAAAAAAAAGGACAACCTGTGTTAAAACAAACTATTTCAAAATGGTTGCCTCATGTTATTACTTTTTACTATATCCACAACAACAAAGCAATTCCAGACAGGATCAAGGCTCACTCTGCCAGAGCCTTGGCTTCATCTGTGGCCTTTTGGAAAAGGTTGGATGGTAGAAGTATTGTAGAAGCATCAACTTGTTCATCTGTGCACACTTACAAACCACTATAAACTGCATTCATTTTCCAGATTTAGGACAGGCTTTGATGAAACCATTATCCAGGGGCTCCTAGACCCTTATCCTTCCTCCTCCCAGCTAGTTTAAGCTATGGTAAACTACCCATATATCTTTGGCTACTGCAGCACTCATCCTTATGAAGAACATAATGCAATTGTGTAAATAAACATACCCTAACAGTAGATGCACGAATGATCACTGCTACGAGTAGCCACTCCCTCCCTCCAGCCCCCTTAGTTTTGTTTGTTTTTATGCCAGTGTGTGGGCGTTTTATTATATTTCTGGCATTGTTCTCATAGGGCTTTAGCCTCCTTCTCTCTCTATTGGTATGAAAGCTCTGAAGGGCATGTCACCCAAACCTAAGTCAGCTCAGCTTAAGCTGACTAATTGTTCAGATGCATGGAAGGTGCCCTGAATGCTTTGGGAGCTGGCAATCTGTTGTATCCTGTACAGGATATAACCCATATAGCTTAGGCTTCTGCATCAGTAGTCATTTGAACATCTACTGGTATGGTAAGTTTACATACACAACTGTACTATTTGTCTCTTTCTGAGCTATGATTACTGTTGTCATGTATCTACCTGTTGTAGATTACAAACCATTGTATGAGACAATACTTTTAAGTTATTCAAGAAGATGAATTGCACCATCACCATATGTTGGTCCCAAGCCAGGGCCAGTGTAGGTCTGCATTTCATCTAAAAATGAGGAATGTGTGTCAATCCTGCAGAGCTTATACAAAGGAAAATAAAAAAGAAGCAAAGACCATCCTCTCTTGGCCTTAGAAGAGGACATTTTCTGTATGGGGCAGACAGTATCATCTAGTTTTCCTAATTTTGAGGCAGCCTCCTTTCAATACTCCTGACTCTCCTGTGGGTGGGTATAACCTTTGCAGAAACCATAAACTGATATGGGTGAATTTTTTGTGTTGGTCAACAGTAGACATTTCTTCCCTTTGAAAGAGTTTTTTTTTGCAGATGGTGTGATTGCCAGTGTAAAAAAAAGGGCTGATTCACCTTGTGTTTCATAAATTACAGGATGCTATGAAAGCTATCTTTGAACACACTGGTACTTAACTGACAGCACCCCAAAAAGAAGGGCATACTGACTGTATAGAGCACCAGCTGACAGGCAAGATTATATATCAGTCCTTACTAACCTCCAGGCTTCACAAAACTTAAAACTTGAACAATGCTAATAACAAAGTTGCTAAATTTGTAGCACATACCCTTTTCAGAACCCACCTCTGTATAGCACTGAAAAGCCTTAATTAGTTAGAACTGCCACATCAACTAACATATACGCAGCTTCTTACCATGTATAAAATTATCCAGCATCCATCCGCCTGTCCAACACTATAAAACATTCTACACAATAATGTTCCCAGTCAGTCATTGTGATCCAGTGGCCAGAAACTCCTGTTTGTCTACAAACCTAACAAATCTGCTGGGCATTGTCTGTATTCTTACAAGGATGCTAAGGCCTGGAACTCCTTACCTGTATCCATCAGGTCTATACACTTCCTCTCATCTTGCAAAACCACTCTGAAAGACTTCATAGCTAAAATATGGTTCTGTTCTTGCTCAAAACCAGGATAAACTATATCCCTAAATGTGATCAACTACCTTTTCTGTCCTTATACCACTTTACTCTCCTTTCTTCACTTACTTCCGTACTGCTATCCAGTAATCTTCCCTGAGTTTCTGTCTAAATATACCATAAGCCTGTTTTTCCCTCACTTCATATTGCAGTTCCTATCTGTATTAGACTAACTTACCTTTAATTTCTCTCCAAACTGTCTAAAATTTCTTTAAATATTAAATAATTTTTCATTGTTTTTATATTATAATTATTTAAAGTGCAGATGTTTTTGTTTTATTTTTGAAGATTGTAAAATTTTTGTTCTTAAAATGTTTTGTAATAATTTCAAGGTGTTCTCCCTCGGCCTCCGCTGAAATTGAGTTTCAACCCAGTTGTACTTTCCTGGTAATCAAATGTCAATAAATAAATAAATAGGCTGCTGCTTCTTTCTGCTCTTCTCCCTATTTCCTTTTTGTCTCAGACAAGGAAGTCTGTGTACCACTAACTATCCTTCCTTCTGATAGGAAATCAAGGATGTGCAAAATATGTGGCAAGGTCTGTACAGCCTGTAGCTTTGCTGCCAGGACACTTAATTACACAACATGTATAATAATTTGTCAAAAGATCCATATTGAATCAAGTGCATGAATTTGGCACCAAATGTAATCATTACAAATTGAATGACACACCTAATAAAACAGGGGTCATTCTATCCAGTGCTTTTGAGTCATGTCAGACCCCGATAGAACCCCATGACTACTACAAAAGATTGTTGTAATGCATGAAAGTAGATTGTCGAGCCTTACACCATTTGCACACACACATACATCTATCCACCTGTGGACAATTTAGAATTGTAGTCCACCTGATGCATGTCCTTGGGATGTGAGAAGAAACCAGGGTACCCAGAGAAATCCTACAAGAACATGCAGACTCTGGCCAGGAAGCACCCCAACTGAGAATCAGACTGGGGAATATCTGCACATCTCAGAAAACAAAACAGAACATTGCCATCTTCCCATACTTGGAGTTTGTCAGTAGTAGCCCAGTCCCAGGAGCAGTTTTTGCACTGCATCAGAAGAGCATAGTGTAGTTTCTGTGATGCAGTCCCTGGGGTCACTGTTATGTTACAAAAAGTCATGTCTGTATCCTGTAACTAATATCAGTAACTTTCATAGACATCATTATAGACTTAGTCCCGGTGGATTTTCCCACAGAACAAAGAAGTGATGATTTGATACCCTTGCCCATTCAGTGAAGAAGTTTTGCTACTGGATGACTGTAGTCAACTGTCCAAAGGATGCCTCTGCTTCCTCCAATAGCATCTCAGCAATTGACAGTAAACTTTCTGAATTATGACCAGGGGGTCCACTTCAGCAGCTTTCAGCTCAGGATTGCCGGTTTTAACAAGAAGAGTTTCTTTATAAACTATTTTCATTTCCTCCAGGATGATGCAAAGGTTTGACAGCCTTTTAGAACAATCGTGGTTACCTTTTTTTTTTTTAATTTCGCCAAGTCTTTTGAGTTTCTAATACCATGACAGGAATGGACCCCATTCCTAAGTCAAAGTATGATTAAAGTTCATGAAATTAATATTGTTTCAGTCTTTGATGTCAGCCAGAAGTGCTGTTTGCAACACCCATGATGTGCCAGGTAATGACTCCTTCTGCAATTTGTATGGAGTTACATGTATTGGTAACACATCTAAATATAATTTGAGATTCTTTTTTTCATTAAGACCTGTTGCTCCTACTACTATTGGAACTGTCTGGGTATCTTTCTTCCCCATTGCTCTCATTTCTGCCTGCAAATTCTATGATGCTTTCTGGCTCATATTTCCAGTGTTTTTCAACAACTTCATTACCATAATGTTTGCACAATCCCCAGTGCAACAGTCTTGCATTGTTATGCTTTTCAGTATACAGTCCTTCTTCCATTAGTATGTCACAACCAGCAATGACATATGCAGCTGTTTCCAATTTGGTTTTACAAAACCTACATTTGTCTGTTTTTCCCACATGTTCAATCAACTTTGTAAACCAATGTGTACATATCCCACTATCTTGGGCCGCCAATATAAACCTTTCATCTCTTGGTTTGAATTCGCCTCTCCTTAACCATTCCTGAGTTTGATCCTGATCAACATGAGGTTCTTCCAAAAGTTTTCTATACTTGCAAGTATATTTATGCATTTTCCACATTTCTTGCCTTCTCATCTGGTCCTGCACCTTATATTCTTTCTTTTGTCTTTTTTGGTGCATTCAGTTTCTGCCTGATTTTTATCTACTTCTGGTTTGACATCCATTCCTGCTTGACTCTGACATGCTTCTGCTAGATTAGGCAGAGAAGTCATCTTAGATTTATTCTCCTCATATTTCAAAACTTGCACTACATTTGGGTCTTGTGAGGTCAGCAGATGTGTGCAGTCCCACGACTGCAGATCTATACATGTAATCACTTTCAAGGAGACCTATCTCTTCTTCGGAACGGGGAATATATAATCTTGGTATGCACTGATTTTTTATAAAAAATTTTGTGAGCATGAAGCAATCTTCTTGTTTTCCTGTCTAGGGGCCAGTCAATCAATCCAAAATTGTAAGTTAGGACAGGAATAGCAAATTGATTTATAGGTTGAATTTTGTTCCTAGATGTCAACACTATTTTCAGGATTAATTTAAGTCTTCTAAAGTATTCCTTACTAAGTTTTATTCGCATTTATTCATGTTTTATTGTTGATCCTTCATCAGTTCCCAAGTATTTATACACTCTCTCTAGCTCAAGTTCTTTTATATCCCATTCTTGTTCCAAATTGATGTTTTCTTGGTGCTACAGTTTTTCTGCTTTAAAGGTTGCTTCTGCACATTTTTCAAGGCCAAATGACATTCTTATATCATCTGAAAAAGTTTTGACAACTTGCAGTTGTGCTTTCAGTTCCTCATCAGATGAGCTATACAGTTTCAAATCATCGACAAAGAGAAGTTGAGAAGTCTTTACAGTTTGCTGTTTTCTAGGAGCCAAATTATAGCTATGGCCTAAGCAGTTAAGTAGATAGCTTAATGGGTTAAGGGCAAGACAGAATAGCAGGGGTGACAAGGAATCACCCTGGAATATCCCCCTTTGAATTTTTATCCCTGGGATAATAGTTTGTCCTTTATCATGGCTTAATTGCAAAGTGGTCTGCCACTGTTTCATGGTCACTATAATGTAGTTGATCAGTGTAGGATGTATCTTATACATTTTTAAGCACTCTTTTATCCATGAATGTGGGATACTATCAAATGCTTTTCTGTAGTCAAACCATGCCATACTTAGATTCTTCCCCTTTTTACAGTTCTCCACCATGACTTTATTTAACAACAAATGATCTTTGTTCCATATGAGTTTATTTTATTACCCTTTTGTTCTATTGCCATAATTGAGTTTTCGTCTAAATGACTATAAACTCTGTCGGTGTCAATTCCAGTATACGTTTATAGTTTATACGTTGTCAGAAGGCAAGTTATTGGTCAATCATTTTTGGGCTAGCTTGCAGGTTCGCTCTTAAGTAGGAGCATTGTTTTTCCTCTTAGCCAGGTTGGTGTCTGTTTGGAGTGCACATATAAATAGTTCTTACTCATGGCTAAATCTTCATGCAAAGATGTTAATACTTTTAACTAGAAGTCTGGTACTGCATCTGGGCCTGGGGGTTTCCATTTAGAGGCTTTTCTTAACTTTGTTTCAATCTCTCTGGCTGTTACTTCATCCCATTTCATATCCTGCACCTTTAAACTTCTTATTCTTTCTTTTACTACTTCTATCCATTTAGCATCCTTATGTTCCACAGGATCTTCATAAATCCTTCTCCAAAATATATCTATTTCTTCTTTTTTGGTGGCCTTTCAATTCCTTTTACCTTGTTTCCTAATTCTCTATAAAACATTTTGGGTCATCAATAAGTTGCTTATTTTGTACTTTCCCGTTATATTTATCTATGTATCTTCTATGTTTTTCCACCTGTGCTGTGATTTTGTTTATTTGTGATACTGCATGATAGATCAAGATCTCTTCTAATACTGGCATTGCTTTTATCACATCTTTCAGAGTTTTTTTGTTGATCTTTTCCCTCTTTTATACTCTTCTAACAGTGACACTTCTTGTCTTAATTGCTTTATAGGTTCATAGGTGTGTACTAGGCTAATGGCCCTGGAGCCTTCACAAGCCTAGCCCATAGGATTACCCTGGCATAATTTATAGTTTTATCTGTTCGATACTTCCATGATGGCATTCCATTTCTCCCCTTCCTTTCCCTCACCACCCTGTGTTCTTGTGGTAAATGCCGTTGGAAAAGTCTGGAACTCTCTTCCCACCAGTATTCTTTCCTCTACCTAAAATAAATAAATAAATAATTATTAATTTAGCTGCACAGTAATATATCCTGTTTACTTTTGTTATATTGCATGGATCTCTATGGACAGTCCTAATTACTGTGTTCATTTGTTTTGTCAAACGTCAGACTTTTTGGGTTTTATTGACCTGCGGTCTTTTTCTTTCATTGATCTTAATATGTCACATTTTTTGTTTTCCATTTTCTGCGGGCATTCTATAGAAAGTTTTGTAGCATCTTCCTGTTGCACATTGTCTTCAATTTCATTCTGTGCTATCTGTTGCTCTGTCATTGGGAACTCACTGGCCTATCACTCCTCAAAATTGACTGTGTCAGAGTTTCCAAAGTTTCCTGTTCCTTCCCTTGCTGTCCAGCTTCAAGTGAACGTTTATACTGGTTTCATGTGGAAGGCTCCAGAACATCTTCATATGGCACCTGACCAATTGTTTCCCATTAAACTGGTTTCCCCTTAATTTGGATGTCCATTGCTCTATCCTGTTGTGGTGCTTTCTGAATTAGATTTTCTACACTGACTTCTTTACTTTGTAGGAACTGCATAACCTCAGTTTCTATTTCTTTAACTTCTCCATTACTAATCTCCTTTTCTACTTTTCCTTTCTTTTTGTCTTCTTACTTTTTTGTATTGTAAAGTTTTCTATGTCCATATTCCTTTGCCTGTATTTCTCTTCAAATATCTTTGGTGCTGCTCTTTTTGTATTGAATTAGTTTTGCTTTCTCCTTTGCATATATATATAAATATATATATATATATATATATATATATATATATATATATATATATATTAAATCTCTTTTTCTTTCCTGTGTCCATATTTCTTCAAATGTATCCTGATCTTCGTGTTTCTCTTTACTTTGGGGACTCATTTCATACCAAATTCTTCACTTCGCAGGCACTCCATAACTTCAACTTCTATTTTTTTAATGTCTACTTTACCAATCCTTCAGTGTAGAACAGGTAATGCTATATTAATCTAGAATATCAATAAAAAAGGAAGTACTACATCTTTGCATCTCTGCACAGAGATGTATTCTTATCTGGCACTGAATCATTCAGCAATGTCTTCATCTCTTGGCAGTACATCTCCCAGGATCATAGAACTATATGGCAGACTTTGTCACCGGGCATATGAGTCAGTCTCATAAATAGAAACTAGATCCTGTGATATTCAAGCCAATTATACTGAAATGGGGTAGGACAATGGTGGCTTTGTTTGCCACACATCTAAATTGTTTCAGTCCTTTTTTGTCCTCATTCCTCATGAGGCTGTGTGGAACCTTGATGCCCTTTAATTTCCATGGAGTCAGACTGTGATATATGCCCTTTTCTCCAGATCAAAAAGTACTTCTGAAAGCAAAACTAGACAGAGACAGCCTAAATTTTGTATGTCTGTCTTGGTCAAGAGAAACATGCATTTTTTTTTCTTTTGATAACATTTTTCAGTCTTCCTCCATGGCCTGTGTACTACATAAATTCTTAACTCAGCAACATGCTATATCTCAATCTCAGGGCACTGAGTCTTCCAGTTAATCCTTCATCATTCTTTTTCTACACAAACACACACACACACACACACATATATATATATATATATATATAGAATATTCTCAAAAAATGTTAAAATTACAAGAACAGTTAATGTTTAGAGATGGGAAATATTTCTTGGATTTTCTGTAAAGGCTCAATTACATTGAATTGATCTGTCCCAGTGATGTTGGATTACTTTCACCACATCTCTTCTATCAAAGCACATGTTTGTGCAGCTATCTGCTTGTGTTCATCTCCAGAGAGCAACAGTTCTGTCTGTTATGGCCTTCTTTCTGGGAAGATGTTCTTTTAAGTTCAGCAAGAAGCCCCACTCCTCCTCCATATGTTTTGAACCATGTGTTGAAAAGTTGCTTTACCTCTTTTGAACTAGCTGATTCAGTGGACATTGAATACCCTTCTTAGAAACCCCTCTTTCTAGTTGAAGTAACTGATAGAAGAATGATTTAAAATTCGCAAGTCGTAGTATGCAAGCTGCAGTATACTGTATTTCATAGTGGTATGGTATCACTGAAGGCTAATCCTTCCATACTGCTTAGAGTCATCTTTGTTGTATATCCTAGCTGCTACAAACCATCAAAATAAATAACAGCATTTTCTGCATACAGGCAACTAAGATCCTACACCAAGAAAAGTTCTTCCTTCTGAAAAACATAATCATCCGTTTCTTTCAAGAAAGGAAGAGAATGCCTGCTTCTAACCATGCAAAATGTGTGCTAAATGGCTGACTTCCAGTAATGCTTTTCACTATGATGAGTATAATAAAACTTTACAAGATATTGCTTGAATGGATTCCACTACAGTGGTAGTGACTTCAGCTACATACTTCAGAAATGTGTCTGAGCAAGATGTCATGGAACTACAATGAAATACATTCTAGAGACAGAGCTATATGTATTTTTTGCATGAATTTGCTTCAGAAGATTGTGTAACTGTTCACTTTCTTGTGTAACAAAGTACTTCTTGGGATTCTGCACAAATGTCTTACAATGACTATTCCTGAAGAAAGGTCACTGTGCCAGTAAAGCTTTTCTTCTTCTTTCCCCTGAATCAGAATTTAATATATAATTACATACATTCTGTATTTTGCAATATTATTGAATATGCACATTTAATAGTGTCTTAAATCAGTCTTTGCATGTTTTCATACTCGGTTCATTACTAGATATTTGTTTGTCATAAATGTGAGGATATTAGATATTATTTGTGCCACCATGACTAGCTATAATTTTGTAAATAAGTTTGTCTTGATTATCACTCTGATTTATGCAAGATGTTTGAATGTCAAACAGTGTTGTTCTGGCTGACCAAATGTACGTCTTTTTTTAAGAGAATTCTGCATGTATGTTATGCCAGAGTCAGCTAACCTAAATGTGATGCTATTGTGTGGCAGAGCTGGGAGAATAGAATCTTCACTGCAGCTGTTTGTTTACTTTTCAAAGTCCAATATGAGAGAGTAGAATTACCATGGCAGCTTCATGTTACTTTAAAAAAATCTGCTATAAAAACAGGTTCTGAGTCAGTTGTTCAGTTTGTTTTCTAGAACTGTTCAGCAGTAATAGTCAAGTTGCTTCCAGAGTAGCTGTTCCAGTCACTGAGGACAGACAACAGCCTGGAGTATGGGCATAGTTCCTCATCTTGCCTTGCAGAAGAAAGAATATAATCTTGCCTTGCTGAGTTATTTAGATTACATAGGGACGGTTAATCTTCAGATAGTCAGGGAACTACAGATAGTTAGGGGTTTTCTAAAATCAATGTGAGATCTATCCAACAGTATTATTTTCATATTTCCTGTGTGTGAAACTCTGTTGTTTACTGGAATCAGTTATTCAGTATTTACATGTTTTAAATCCTTTTATTTATTAAATATTATACTACTACTCATTGTGGCTGGTTATTTAGTGAATACTTTTAATAACTTGAGAGTGTTTATGCCTCTTGTAATAACACCAGGGCCACTCCAAAAAGCCTCACTACTTAGTTTACATGCTACCATTTGTATCAATATCTGTTTTACCCAATTTAATTGAACACCCCTTTTGAAGGGTATTGTGGCATTTGACTGGTGGCAGCCACTACCATGTAATTTGGGCAAAGGAACACAGCAGGTAAATCTGTGTCAGTCTTTCCCAAGAGGGTGTCTGTGTGTGAATATCAGACAGTTAAGAGTGAGTGTGTCAGATACCTAGAACTGGGACACTGTGCTCTGCAGCAGTTAGTGTGGAGACTCATTTGGGGGCATGGAGGGAAGCATATAGTCCAGTCCCTATTCCCAGTGTACTGTAGGGGAAAATTGTGTATTTCTATCACTGCTTTTAGTGACACCCTTTACTGGAGACAGTGGTGAGAATTGAGACTCCTTAATAACTGCACTAAGATAAAGAGGAGTTGTTACAGTAACTACTGGTTCTGTTTGGGGCATTCCTTCTCCATTAATCAGAGAGAGAGAAACCATGACAACATTGGATTTGTACGCAGTCCTTTTCCAGCTACGTTAGTACTCTTGCAGACATATGCCTAGTTAACCTTCAGAGGGCAGAGGGACAGTTTAGTAAAACTGGCCAGATCAAAGGAAATGAGAATGTGGATAGCCATGGATAACACTTTATTGGCCTTCAAAGATCCTTGGGTCTTACATGATCCAGCCTGTCCATTTTATCATATAGGAGTAGTTTGTTTTTGTTTTTTGGCTCCTTCTTGGTTCACCAGCTCCTTCCTTATCAGCATTTCTGGAGAGGGGAGGTAGGCTGTTCCATGACTAGATAGCCTGCCTTACCATACAAGACTAGAATCAGAATTAGCACTAAAGGCTTCATCAGTCCTTCCATCCTTCCTTATAACAGCTTGTGTCATGCTAAGCAGATTGGGTTGTTTTCTTCTAGCCTAACATACCATAGGACAGGCATGCCTCCTTTCCTTCTGACACTCATCCAAACCAACAATGGTATTTTTCTTTCACAGCACAGGCCACTGCTAGAACCCAATGAACTATCACCCCTCACTCTCCTTTCCTCTATTATAGGCACACTCATCCTTCCTTTATCGCCAGCAAACACCTGACCACTAATCAAACTTGGTTGCCTGGGCCTTTATAGAGGCTTTATACCTCTACACCACCAGTGAAACTGATAATATTTAGGGCTGCTTGCCAAGGGTACTAGTCAGCTTTGCATCTGAAAAAATTCCAAGGCTGTAACTCCTCCTGTACTCCCATAGTACTTGTTGTCTCCTCTAATCTCCATAGGATTGACAGCATTAAATGAACACTCTGCTAACCGTTGCTATTGGTGTGGCTTTGACCCTAAAAAGAGAACCTGTGGAACAGAATCCATCAATCTATCCCTGTAATAAGGATCTTAGGATGAATGATTATTTTAGGAAATGTGCTTATCTGTTCACTATTCTTTGATCATGATGATAAACTCCCTCATATGATCTGTTTTCATCTTGATTTGGCTAATGAAATTACCAAAAATTACAAAATGTTGCAGCACTGTAATACATGCTCCAAAATGTAGCAGGTGTCATTTATATCAACCATTTCAAGCCTTGCCTTAAGACTAGTGCACAGCACAATCAGTTGTTTAGTGAGGGAAGCTGGAACAGATATTATTCACAGGCATGCCTGGCTTCACCACTGTGATTTTTCTTATTGTAGATGAAAGCGTGTGTATGTACCTTTAAGAAACATTTCCAGATGTATCACATGCATATAAATACTGAACAAGTGCAGGCAGCAGTGCCATTTTGAGAGGACAGCCAGAGTGTTAACATATATGAGTGTGGTAGTCAGTCTGTTTATAAGTTTATTGAAGTTTGTTACAAAGCCTCATTTCTGATGTGTTTGTGTATAATAAAGCTTCTTGAACAGAACCCATGGCTGTCCATCTGTTTTATCCTGACCAGACAAGCGACATGGTGCCAGAAGTGGGATTAAGAGAAAAATTTCTTCAAGCCATGAGGTGCAGAGTTGAAGGTGAAGGCAGACTAAGCAGGTTGAGTGAAACTGAGCTCAGACAAATAAAAAAGGGCCAGAAATGAGTTAAAGGTAAAGAAAACTGCACAAATGATTTATTTGGCAAAGAAAATGAAATGGAGCATTTATAAGGCACAAACCACATTATTAACTAAACTAAATGTTCAAAACCATGATATTTGATAAAACTAGCAAAACTATCTGTATGGGGCTCAGAATTACTTTGGTTTGCATAACAAGCATGTTTAAAGTAAAATGGGCACAAGAAAAGTATAAGGAGCATAATAACAGTTTATAGGGCATAAACGTACAATAAAAGGACAAATTAAGCTTAAAAAGCAAGGTGACTGCATGTTTTTAGTAAAAAGACAGTGTTTGGGCACAGACTACTATTTTGCATTTACGAAAGCCATTCAAAGCTTAACTAGACTTGTTCGAAGTAGGGTGCAAAGTGTGTGCTTTATTGTGGTGCAGTTATTTCAAAGAGATTGCTGTGTGCAAGTACAGTTATATTGTAAAGTACAGCCATTTAGAAAAGCTTCTTGTGCTGCATGCATTTATTTGCAAAGTGCCGCCATTTCAAAGTGTTTCTTATACTGTACAGGGTTATTTTGCAAAGTACAGCTATTTTGAAAGGTTCTTGTGCTCTGTACAGTTTATTTGCAAAGTGCATTTGTCTCAAAGTGTTCCTTACTCTGACATTCTTCTGTGTCCAGTTTATTCACAAAATACAGTCATTTCAAAGTATTTCTTACACAGATAAGGAGTGGTTTCATAAAGTACAGTGATTTCACAGTGTTCTTGTGCTACGGAGATTTATTTGGTGAAGTGCAGTTATTTCAGAGAGTATGTCGTGTTATTGGGCATAATTGCAAGTTCTGGCATATATGTTTATGTGTATGTTCGTACATAATTTCAAGCACCTTCACTACTGTCTGTTGATATGGCAGTGACTTTTCGTAGACCAGGTCCACTTGTGTTTAATCGTAATATAGCACAGATTTGGAGAGTATTTGAGCAGGAATACAATATTTTCATACAAGCAACTTTTTCTGACAAAGATGCATGTACGAGGGCATTCATTTTGCATAAACTAGCTGGGTCAGAAGCTATTGAAAGAGAGCGTTCATTTGTGTATGTACCAGAAGTATATGCAGGAGAGGAAGAAAAACATCATATTGTGGTATTGGCTGAATCAAGGGAGGATTCTGAGTGCTTAAAAACTAAATTTGGAGAAATGTGCAACCCCCAAACAAATGTTGCAATAGAGATGCACTTATTTTATACAAGAGCCCAAAGGCCAGATGAAACTTTTGCAGCTTATATGACTGACTTGAGAAACAAAGCTAAAATGTGCAGATTTGATGACTTGAAAGATGAGTTAATAAAGAATAGGCTTGTGTGTGGTATTAAGAGTGCTGCAGTGAGAAAGATTTTTCTTCGTGACACTGATTTAACGTTAAGCAAAGCAAAGGGATTTGTCAAATTCATGAGCTCACAGAAAGGCACAAGTATGCTTGCAAGAGATAAACGGGTGGTTTCAATAGCCTCTTGAGCAAACACAGACAGCATGCAGCACGTGGCAAGCAGAAACAGGCCTAAGCACATGGTAGCACCAACCCCAGTGGGTGTGGCAGGGAAAACCTGTAGCTTTCTAGCATGTTCCACGACTAGCCCAGTAAAAAGGACATGCTCAGTGCAATATAAGAGTGAGTCAACAAAACCCAAGTCAAGTCTTATTGTTAACTGTTGTAATTGTGGTGCCAAACATGAGTCTAAAAGAGAGAAGTGCTTAGCATTTGGTCAGCAATACCACAGGTGTAAAAAATAGAATAATTATTTTCAAAAGTTTTGTAAATCAAGCAAGCCTTGTTCAGTTATTAGGAATGGTCACTCAGAAAAGCAAGTTGATCATATAGAGTGCTGCAACTCTACTTTCTATGTAGATAGTGTATCAGTGGTCGGTGAAAAGGTTAATCCAGTAGATTTACTGGCAAAGAATGAAGTATTTTGTGCTATCCTGATCAATGGAAAGCCCACAGAGCTGAAAGTAGACACTGGTTCAAAGTGTAATGGAATGTGAGCAGAAACATTTGCTAAAGTGAGGGCTGGTGAGCAACTTAATTTGGTCATTTGCGTGAAGCTTGTTGCTTATTGAGTTGAAGAGATTCAGACCGAAGGCTCAGTAGTGCTTTCACGCCATTCGGCTGGGAAAACTTACAGCTTGCAATTTTATGTAGTCAGAAGACCCGTACAGTCATTATTAGGTCTCAGAGACAGTTTGAGAATGAAACTGCTTTCTTTTACCAAAGAAGTCCATCATATAAGCACATGTCCCAGTTCCAGCTTTACTGAAGCTATTTTCTCAGAGTATGCTGATGTTTTCTATGATAAGCTAGACAAAGGTACAGTTGTGTACTCCATGAAAGTAGACCCAGAGGTCAGTCCAGTGGTCAGACCAGCAAGGAGAGTTCCAATACCTATGCAGGACAAAGTCAAGGTCTAGTTGGACAAAATGGTGCAGCAAGGTGTGATTTTTCCAGTCACAGAACCAACTGAGTGGGTGTCTTCTATGGTAGCTGCTCTTAAGAAAAATTCAGATGAAATCAGAATATGCATTGACCCAAGAGACTTGAACAAGGCATTAAAAAGACATCATCCTATGCGTACAGTCCAGGAAATTGCAGCCCTCATGCCAAATGCCACTGTTTTTTCTGTCTTAGATGCAAATAGTTCATTTTGGCAAGTAATGCTTGATCGCAAGTCTTCACTACTGACTACATTCAGCCCCCATTTGGTAGATACAGATTCCTCAGGATGCCTTTTGGAATAAATTCTGCCAGTGAAATCTTTCAGTGTGCAATGGAGCTAAGTTTTTCACGCTACCCCTGTGCAATAATAGTTGAAGATTTACTGGTCGGAGGCAGTGGTGAAGCAGAGCATGACAGAAACCTCAGGAAAGTTCTGGCAGAGCTCATGAAGTGAATTTAAAAATCAACCCTCTGAAGTCTAAATTCAGACTACCAGAAGTTACTTATGTAGGTAATTTATTTACCAGTAGAGGTTTATGACCAGATCCTTCTAAACAAGCAGCCATTCTTGAGATGCCAGCTGCAGACAATGTCCAAGTTCTACAGCATTTTCTTGTTATGGTTAACTATTTGGGCAAATTTATTCCTGACTTTAGTGAGTTATCATCACCTTTAAGAGAGCTCATACCCAAAAGTGTTGCATGGCCATGGTTAGAACACCACCAGAGAGCATTTGATAACCTCAAATTGTTAACCCGCCTACATTTAGATACTATGATGTCCACAAACCAGTAGTTCTTTCTTGTGATACTTCAAAGTTCAGTCTTGGTGCAGTTATTCTTCAAGAGGGCAGACCTGTTGCCTGTGCATCTAGAATTCTTACCCAAACTGAGCTGCAGTATGCTCAAATTGAAAAGGAACTTTTGGCAGTTGTGTTCGCAAGTTCGAAGTTCCATGATTATATTTATGGCCGAGCAATCCGAAACTGACCATCAACCTCTAGTCACTATTTTAAATAAGCCTATGCATTCCGCTCCAGCAAGACTACAAAGAATGATGCTGAAATTGCAAAAGTACAATTTCAAAATGAGGGATAAACTTCTTTATCTGGCTGATACCTTATCCAGACCACCCAGAAATACTACAGAACACTTGATGCAGAGAATTTTGACTTTAATGTCATGGAAGTGAGTAATTTTTCTACCACAAGACTTGATGAGCTGAGAGATCATACAAAGACTGATCCAATTTTGTAAAAGCTTAACCACTTCATCAATGCAGGATGGCCATCAAAGCAATCCTGTGTACTGCCAGAAGTGCAGCCTTACTTTCCATACAGAGATGAGATGCTGATGGAAGGTGATATCATTTACAAAGGTCCAAAAGTAGTTGTTCCTACTTGCTTACAATGCAAATATATTCAGATTTTGCATTGTGGCCTCCAAGGTTCCAATTCTACCAAAAGAAGGGCAAGAGGACTAGTATTTTGGCCTTCTCTATCAAAATACATTGATAAAGTGCTTTCTTCTTGTTCAGTGTGCAACAGTAATAAGCCGCATTTGCAAAAAGAGCCACTTGCTAAGCCAAATTCCTGAACTACCTTGGTCAACAGTAGCAACTGACATATTTGAGTGGAACAGTTAACATTGCTTAGTGTTGGTAGACTCTTATTTGAACTGGTTTAAGATTGATTTGCTACCTAACCTAACGTTCAGTGCTGTTATTACTAAGATGAAATGTAATTTCTCAGTCCATGGTAGTGCACACAAAGTTATTTCTGACAATGGTTCTCAGTTTACCATCAGTTGTTTCAGAGATGTGCAAAAGAGTGGGACTTTATCCATGTTACTAGCGGTCCTGAATATGCACTGTCATACGGCCTTGTTGAACATGCAATACAGTGTGCAAAGCATTTACTGGAGAAGTCAAAGCGTGACAATACCGATATCTTCTTGAATTTACTCAATCTGAGAAATATACCCCGTGACAACCTACTTGGCTCACCTGCTCATAGACTTCTGTCTAGGCAAACCGGAACAACCTTGCCTATCAGTTCTAGTTTGTTGGTGCCTAATGCTAAAAACACCAGAGCAATCAAAGCCCAACTTTCTAAGAAGTGTTCTTCTCAGAAGTCCAGCTATGACAAAATAAACAGATTTCTTTGTCCGTTAAAAGGAGAGACCGTGAGGGTGCAAACAGCGAAAGGCTTTGATGGAACTGGTCAAGTGAGAGGTAAATGTACTGAGCCAAGATCCTACTTAGTGGAATCTGAGGGTATAGAATACAGGAGAAAAAGACAGACTTCTTCCTGTATCAGAAATGATATCACAGCATCTTACCTGTGATAAAGACTCTAGATCTCAGAGCAACCCTGACAATGTTTGTACCAAAGAACATGTCTTGGTCCATTCCCTTTCCTGATGATGTCCCCAAAGTTGAACATTCCTTGAAGACAGTCTCTGTTACTAGATCCAATTCTTACTTTTATGTTACATGGTCAGGTTGTATTTCTAGACCTAGTGTAAAATACAGAGCAACCTGGACATGATTGTTTTATGTGGCTAATTTTGTATAATTGCATGTTGCAAGTTAAATGATTAGTTCTATATAATTGCATGCCAAAAGAACATTTCTTTAAATTGCATATCATTGAATACTGTAATTTCATTTAAGGACTATTTCTCAAACAGGGATGATGTAGATCAGTGTGTGTATATGTACCTTTAAGAAACATTTCCAGATGTAATACGTGCATATAAATACAGAGCACATGCAGGCAGCAGTGCCACTTTGAGAGAACAGCCAGAGTATTAACACATATGAGTGTGGTAGTCTGTCTGTTTATAAGTTTAAGTTACAAAGCCTCATTTCTGATGTGTTTGTGTGCAATAAATCTGCCTGAACAGAACCCACAGATGTTCATCTGTTTTGTTCTGACCAGACGAGTGACACTTATACTTGCAGTGCTCGCTTCACAGGGACTGACCTTTTCCATCAAAAGGTGAAAGAAAACCTGGAAAAGAGCAAGGTACTTTGAGCTGTTGGCATCAAGTTCCCTACTCCTCAGTGAATAGTCTCCCGGACTAAAAGGAGTGCCCAAATGTTCTGGTCTAAGAAAGGCCAACAGGGCTTATAACAACATTCTGATTATTGAGTAATGAAGATGTGATTTTTTTCAGAATGGCTGCTGACAGTATTGCACAGGGAATCAGCAAATCCATGGGGTTCTGTAGCCCTCCTTTGGGGGTTGGGGGGCCAGGATCAGAATTACTGATGGATTGCCCAACTGTCCTATTCTGGTGGCAACCACAGTCATGGGTCCTATGTCCTTCCACTCATCTGCATGGTTGGCCATTACACTGGACAAGAGGCCAAAGATGATTATTTCCAGAAGCTAAATAGCTCTATTTTAGACCTAGCCCTGGCCACTTACCCTTGCCCTCCCATATATAATGTGTTTCTAGTGTGGAGGTTCAAAGCCTTCTGAAAAAAAGAGCAATCCTGTAGGTCCCATCACATCAAAAGGGGTACAAATTGTGTTTAAGGTTCTTTTCTTTCCTTTCCTGCCTATTGGAAAGAGACAGGATGTGCTCTGTGAAGATCCAGAAGATCTGTATGCATATTAAAATTGCCAGGGATTTCAAGATGTACTTGTGCTTTTAGGTCATAGTGAGCCATTTCCAGACCCCACAGTATTCACCAAATGCACATCTGCCATAGCAGCTTATCGGAGAACCAAAAGGTGCCCTTTTTTGGATGATTTGATCCTTGCAACCTCACAGAAAAGGTGTTGATTGAAGTCTGACAGTCTCAGTTTGGGGGATCAAGGTAAACACTGCAAAGTCCCAGATGGAGCTGTTGCAAGCATTAATATTCAGAGGATGCCACTTAGACACACAATCCTGCAGAGCAACTCTTCCTCAAGCCAGGATCTCCATTCTCCAGTCCAATGTACAGTCTCTAATATCATTAGTATATAGTGCAGTACATGTATGATGGTGTTAGGTCTTATGACAGTGACAGTCTCTATGGTCCATTTTGCAACACTTTACATGAGGGTATTTCAGTTGACCCTCAAGGTTTAATAGATCCAGTGTAGGCATCCTGCATCTTCTGTAGTCAGAATTTGCTGTACCTGTAGGCAGCACTTTGCCTGATGGCTTCACTATCCTAGATTAGCTTTGGGTAGCTCCCCCCAGTCCTTTACAATGACGATCACCATGGATGCAGCTCCTTTCAGTTGGGAAGGAGCATTGTTTAGGCAGACAGTCCAAAGGAAGATCACATACAGAGGTCAGAATGCACTAAAACATTCTGCAATTTTGGGCGATTATCGTAATGGTGCAAGCCTGTCCACAGCTCTCTCCTTCAGTTTACAATAACAGTCTGTATTAACAACATTGCTGTGGTATATTGTATCAACAAAGCAGAGCAGGAGTCTTTCTTATGAGCTGCACAGTGAGACTATGTGGCTTTGGCAATGGCCTAGATTGTCTCCTTGCTTTCTAATAGCAACCTGTATACCTTGTCAAGCCAGTTCTGTACGTGACAGGCTCATGAGTAGTTCCTTAATCTGTTAGTGTGAAAACTTTGTTTTTCTGCTGGGGCAAGTCCTGCTGTGACTTGTTTGCTTCCTCAATCAACACTAAATACAGCAGCTTCTTTTCCTTCATTCCTTCACAAAGACAGACTCTCTAGGATGCTGAAGTGGGAAAATGGCCATCAGGACTCCTCTACATGTTTTCTCCATTTTCTTCATTCTGATTTTCCTCAAGAAAGCAATGCCAGTGTTATTCTCATAGCTGCATTTTGGATCCATCAAGTTTGGTTACCTTATCTAGCCTTGCCAAGTCGAAAAAACTCTTTACCTGAAATGCTTCATGGTTATTCACCCATCTGCAAAGCTTTATCCAGACCTTCCCCCCTTGCTTTTAATTGCAAGGTTATTGTATTTCCAGTAATGTTCACAGATCCTTCTTATCTACTTGAAGTGATCCTAATTTTGACTACTGCCCAGAGACCTTCCACTATAGTAAGTTACAAAAATAAATGAAAAAGGTTTTCTTCTTAGGCAGTATCCAAAAGGCTGAATCTCTTTATGGCTCCAGTTCCTGCCGTCTCAGATTGCTTATCTCTGATTTTTTATTTGAATCGGAGTTGCTGTTCTTTAAAATTAAATTTGACAACTTTTTCTTCTTTTCATAAGGGACTTAAGCACTCCTGCTTAGCATCCTTGAAGGTCTATAAAGTCTTTCTTAAAGGTTCTTTTTACTGATATCCCTAGTAAAGGAACCAGAGCCCCCATGGGATTTAAGCTTTGTTAGGGAAATTGATTTTACCCCCATTTGGGCCAGACAGTGAAGGAGAGTTAAAATTGCTGTCAAGGAAAATACTGGTCTTGGTTGAGATTACCTCAGTGAGATGAGTTCCAAAGTATTCACCCATCTTTCACAAATAAACTTCTGTGGACTAACCCTTCATGCTTGCCAAAGTTAGCCTCAGAGACAAATTATCAGTCTCCCAATTTACCAGTCTCCTCCGCTCGATATTCGAATAAGGCAGAATGCATCCTATACTGCGTAGATGTTCATAGGAAGTTATACTGTTATTTGGATAGAAATAAAGAATTTAGAAAAGATGAGCAGTTATTTGTTTTGTATGCATTAAACAGAGTGGGGTCAAAAGATGTCCAAAATCACATTGTCTAGGTGTTTTTTCAAGTTACATTTCCCTTTGTAACTTAAAGAATAACAAGGACTTGTATACTAAACTCAAGACACATTCTACTACAGCAGTGGCTAAATGTCGAGCTTTTTTTAAAAATGCCTCATTGGATGATGTTTATGCTGCTGCAACATATGCTTCTCTGTACTGTATGCTGGGCTTGATCTCACTGTACCGTTTGGCCTTCAAGGCTACTGTTGTCAGCAGCATTCTGTCATGATTCTACCCAAGAGGAAGAGCTTAGAACATTCTAGTTGTTAGTGTAAAACTGGATCATGTAACATCTGAGTGTCATTTACCTAACACAGTGACTGTTGATCATGATCCATGGCCATCCAGTTTAACATGCCCGTTTTTTCTTCTCCGTTCGTTGATGAGTTCTGGAGAGATTTGTATTTTAGAAATCATGTTTCTTACTGTTATGGATGTGTGATTGCAAGTGCTTATTGTTTTAGGCCATTTCAGAGCTCTGGAATAGTAGAGGAGGTGCAAAGCATTATGGGAGTAAGAAAAGAACTAGAACCTGGGAAAGTTTTCATGTGCCAAGCTGACTAGTGTCTGTGGCAACTAGTCTGAGATACTGAAGTGGCAAGACAGTGGTAATTTATTATGGTAAGCATAGAATTCTAATTTATGGTAAGTAACTTACACAAGTGTAGTACCTCCTTATTTCATGTCAGAGAGAGGTCTAACATTTATTGGAGAAGAATCTTTATCTCAAGTTTGCCTTTCTTGTAGTTGATTTTAGCATTCAGATGTCAACTAAGTAGTAAATATAGGAATCCTTCCTAAATTTTTGATCTTATAAGTAACTGAAGTGATAAACCATCACCTTCCAGTGGATTGTTTGTATTTCCAGAATTGCTAAGTTCAAATCTATGTAAGAATTACTGTTGGTGATGTACAGCTTCTTGATTGAAGGAGCAGTATAGACAAAAAATATTTAATGTACCTTTTACAGTGACTTCAGTTAATTAGAGGTCTCCCCGCGTGAAAACTGAAACTCGGATGAAAAGCCAGTAAAAGTTTAGTGTGGGTAAAATTCAGTAACTGGCAAAGAGCTGTACTGCTTGGATGCCAACAAAGAATGCATTTGGAGAAAGTAAGAAAAAATCAGCCAGAAAAGAAGATAAACACTGTGAAGGAAGAATCTTGCAGCTTTTCAGCAAAAAGAAGTTATGTTTAAAATAAGGGAAACACTGAAGGAATATATAAACTCAAATAAAAAGCTATTTCGATAAACTAATAAAACTACAAAAATAGCCTGGTAGAGTATGAGGCTTTTAAAGAAAAGCTGTTTTTAAAAAGTAGCTTAGTTTGAAGACAGAACACAGAGAAAACCTGAGATTTTCTGTTGTACCAGAAGAACTAGAAATAAACTTCATTCATTTTATGCAAGTACAAATAAGCAATTGGACTAGTTTTGATTGAGAGGGCATATCACATGTATATGCTCCAAATCTGTCCATGAGAAAGCAACCATGACCTATCCTACCCGCAGAAAGAGCCGCTCCTGATGAAATTGTGGTAGAGGGAAAAAGTACTGAAATTGGGGACAGCAGAGTGTTTGTGGTAAATGTTTATTCATTTATTTTCATTTCATTTATCCTTTGTTGACCATGTTAATCCCACTATTGTTTCAGGGGAGACCGAAGGTGGTATTTATACAGTTAGAAATTTGGCCAGGGCATCAGGGAACTTGCTCATTAGAGAACAGTATTCGCAGAAGTACTAGCCATGATTACTTTTGCACATCCCATTCCTGGCACACTAGCAGCAGGGAGTGCAGCATGTAGAGAGAAACAGATGGAAGGAGCAGAGGTGAATGCCAGCTTGCAATCAGATGTTTGCAGAGATTCTGAGTTTTTTACGAAAATATGTTTGTGAAATTGGAGGAGATGGCAAGGAAGAATGTGTTACAGCCCTCCGGTCGCGAGGGTTATGGGATGATGTACTAGAGGATATGCTGAACCAGACTAAACCAGAGAATTGCATAGACATTTCTTGGGGAGAGATAATGGAGGAAATCGAAGAGGAAGAGTTGGAGGTAATCCAAAAAAGTATGCTTAGAGAATTGGAAGCATTCCTGAGCAAAAACAAAAAAGAAATGACTGCATGAAAAAGAAGTTTGTGGTGAGGATGCAAAGTAAAAAGAGTAATGTTTTTAACAGATTTGAGGTATGGGACACTATAATTTTACCTTTGGATATGAAAGTCCAAAAGGTAAGAGCTTTCATTTTAATAAATAGAGACATTTTGTGACATTGTTTTTGAAACTGTTCATGAAATGGAAAAAGTTTATGTGAGCATGAAAAGAGACAAAATGATAATCTTTGGAATAGTTATGTTGTAAAAGCTTTTTTTTTTTCAAGAAACAAAAAAAAATACATATACAGGTTCGAAGAGAAGTAGAAAGAGAGTCTTTGAAAAGCATTTAAAAAGTATTTCTAAAGGCATGACAGACATTTCAAAGGTCTGTGACAGTAGGGATTTGTAGACTGGGGGATGGGATTGCAATGTTTTGAAAAATGGAAAAAATGTACATATTCCAAGTGTTGATGATAATAGGGGTGTTTGTATTGGGGACAGCAAAAAACATTTTTTTTTGTGGGAAAGAAGGACATCTTGTGAACAATTGTGATAAAAAGAAATGCTATATATATGGGAAAGTAGGACGTGAGGCAAAGAAATGTGAACTAGAATGTTATACATGTAAACAAACAGGGCATTTATGGATGGACTATAAAAAAACAGCTTAATGATAGTGAACAAAACAGGAGGATATAGAATAAAATGAAAAAGAACTGGAAATTGAAACTGAAGATTTAGAAAAAGAAAAGGATAAAATAAAGAACAAGAAGACAGAGAGGAGAGAAAGATTCAGAGATCAGTGATGAAGAATATATAGGTTCATAGGTGTGTACTAGGCTAATGGCTCTGGAGCCTTTACAACCCTAGCCCATAGGATTACCTTGGCATCATGCCACCTGACCTTAGTTCCCAGTACCTCTGTCAAGTAGAGCCACTGGAGTGATCCCCAGGGTGAATTTTCTATTTCCCATCTACTCATCAGGATCTCTCTTGAAGACGGCCATTGAGGCACTCCGCTTGACATGTATGGGAAGTCTATTCCATAGCATGGGCAGTCTCTGGGTTATGAACCTGTCCCTCCAGCTTGTTCTGTTTATTGTGGTAATGTGGTTGAGGTCTCTGGATCGTGTAGTGTGGAAGGATTGAGATTTCTTTAGATGTAGCATTTCTAACAGAGCTGGGTCAGACATGGCTTTGTAAGTCAAGCAGAGATTGCCTCTAAGTAGGCGATATGAGACAGAGAATAGTTGGAGTTTTTTGAGTCTGTCCATATAGGACAAGTGTTTAAGGCCTAAGATCCTCTTTGTGAGGTATTTTTGTGGCCTCTCCAGTTGTTTTAAGTGTCAAGTGAGGTACATGCCAAATGGGACATTGTACTCGATGATTGGCCTAATAAGGGAAGAGTAGAGGGAGACAATGACCTCTTTCTTCCTGGATGCAAAACCCTCAGTAATGAGATGTGCCACATAGAAGGACTTTCTGACCACAGTGGCAATGCGGTGGTCAAAAGAGAGGTTGTTGTCAACCTGTGTTCCCAGATCTCTTATGACTCCTTCTGTGTTCAGTGGACTACCATCGATGTGGTAATTCATGGGAGCCTGTTTTTTCCGAAAGGGGATGCTAACACATTTTTTGACATTGAGCTTAAGGCCATGGTTCTGACACCAGTCATTGGTCTCAGCGAGGCCTTTCTGTAGGATGTCAGCATCACTTGGGGAGTTAATTATGGCTCCTAACTTGCAATCGTCTGAGAACTTTGTCAGCCAGAGTCCCTTCGTGTTGGCCTGGACTTCAGAGAAGTAGATACCAAACAGGAGATGACCCAGGACCAAACCCTGTGGGATTCCACTTGTGACTGGTTGACAGTCTAACTTGGAGTCAGCTACTTTCACACCTTGGGTTCTATCTCTGAGCCAGTTTGCAACCCACCTAGTGATATAGGGGTTGATGCCTAGCTTAGTGAGGTTTTTCTATGATTCCTGAGTGGGGAATGCTATAAAAGGTCTTGGCCAGATCAAGGTAGGATGTATGAACCACCTTGACTTCATCCACAGCTCTGGTGACTGACTCAAAGAAGTCGACCAGGTTGAGCAGGCATGATCTACCCTTCACAAAACCAAACTGTGTGGGATTCAGAGTTTGGAGGTTCCCTATATCTTTGTTTATTAGGTCCGTGATGATGCGTTCCATACCTTTGAATATCAGACTTGTCAGGCTAATGGAGCTATAGTTCCCAAGGTCTGTAGTCACTCCTTCTTTGTGGAGAGGAATGACTGTAGCAGTGCGCCATTCGGTAGGGACAAAGCCAGAGGTGAGGCTGTGATTGAATAGGGCACACAGGTGAGGCACCAGTTCACTCTGTAGTTCATGTAGAACACAGCCAGGGATATTGTTAGGTCCCGTAGAACTTGTATTCTTGGCCTTGAACAGTGCTGTTGTAACCTGTGCAGCAGTAATACTGGGTGCTTGGCAATCTACTGATATTGTGATTGGTCCTTTGGTGAGGGAGAGAGGGGTAAAATTGGCACTGAATCTGTTGGCCAGTATATCGGCAATATCTGTTGGCTCGGAATAGGAGGTGCCATTGTGCAGCAGCTCAGAGAAAATCTGGGTATTGCTGTGGAGATTCTGTACATAACTATAGAAGGCCTTGTGGTTGTCTTTACTATCTGCTGCAATACTGTTTTCATAGCTAGCTTTAGAGGATTTGATGAGGAATCTCAACTTTTTGTTGAGGCTGATAAGGGAGTTTTTCCAGTCTTGGGACTTCACCTTATTTCTCATCAGTTTCCTCCTTCTATTGTAGAGTTTGTTTATGGCAGGGGACCACCAGATTGGCTTCCTTTTTTTGGAGGAGAGCATCTTGGTTCTGTTGGGTATGGCGAGATCCATGCATTTGTGTACGTGTTCATACAGGGCATTAGTGTATGATTCGGCGGTCATGCAGCTGTTCTCCAATTGCATGGGTGCCATAAAGTTAGCCACCTCTGTTTTTAGGAGCCCAAAGTTAGCTTTGGAGAAGTTTTGTATGGTGTTTACCTTTGCGGGGGGGGGATTTCCAAGTTGATTAGTTTGTGGTCGGATTTAACCAGGGAGGAGCTGACTATTGGTACAGAGCAATGGTCACCCATGTTAGTAATGACCAGGTCAAGGATGTTGCTATCTCTAGCGGGGGTAAGAATGAGCTGGTCCAGGGCATTGGAATTATTGAATTCCAAGAACGGGCAAGTGTATTGGTACGAGTAGTTTTCCCAGTTAATGGAAGGGTAGTTGAAGTCACCCAGTATGAGAGTGTTAGGTTGGACCCTAACATTCTCCTGGGTGCTTAGGAATGTGTGTGAGTCTTGGGTCATGGTTGGGAACCTATAGCAAGCTACGACCTGAATCGCTGTCTTATCCAATGCTAGCTGCACCTGAAGTATCTCTGATGCGTCATGTTGGGCTACCAGTCTGGAGGAGTGCACATCTTTTATGAATATGGAAACACTACCACCTTTGGAGCTTCAGTCCAAGTTCTGGAGAGTAGTGAAAGGAAAAATAATTCTGTTCAAAGAGGAGTAAAAGATAGGAAAAGGAAGTTTAAAGGAATACATTTAAAAGAATGAAAAACAAGGAAATGGGTACTAGGTAATGTAAATTAAAAAGGGTGAATGATTCCTCCCTCATATGCTCTGCTCCCTCCTTTTCAAAACTCCTGCAAAAAAAAATCCTTACTGGATATTGAAAAATATCTGTCTAACTCCCAACTTATTCTAAACCCCCCAACAAAACAAAACTTATGCCCTTTTCCAGTAGCAAAAAGAAAAAAACTAATCCCCCTCCCCCTTTTACCATCTACGCCTAATACTAACACAGAATCAGTAAACCACACCAAGCTTGTCAGGGCCACTATTGACAAAGATCTCAAATTTGACAAACATCTATCATTAATCATTAGAAAGGTCCACTTCAAGTTAGACTAACTATATAGAATTAAGCCCTTCCTAACTGATTTCACCAGACATGCCATTTCCAGAGCACACCTACTATCAATACTCTTATACGCCTCACATATATTCACAAACTTAAGAAAATGTGACTTAAATAAACTTGAATTCTGTTTATAATAAAGTAGCCAGATTCACAACCACCCATCAAGATCTCATCACTGCACAGCTCTACACCAACTAATTTATTTAGATTGGAGGGAAGGGGGAGGCATATAAAAGTGTTGAACGTAGGTGGGAGCGAGCTATGGCCATCTTAGCTGAAGGAGTAAGGAAGGCTTTAATTCTATAGAGTGACCCACATTTTTTTATTGATGTTCCTGATGGTTTGATTTACATGTAGGTCAAATTTTAGGTTATTGTCAATAATGATGCCTAGTAGTTTTGTATAGGGGTCGGGGGAAATAATTCTCCCATCTTTTGCATTTATGTTGAAGGAGAAAGGAGCAGATTTTTGAGTTGGTGAGAATAACAGCATTTTAGTTTTTTTGGGATTGAGTAACAATCGACACTTAGAGAGCCAATTTTCTATGGTATAAAAGTTGGACTGGGTAGCATCCCACAATTCTGTGGGAGATGTAGCTGAGCAGATTAGAGTGGAGTCGTCAGTGTATTGGATACAGCTGACATTTGGTATGATAGTAGGCAAGTCATTAATAAAGATGGAAAACAGTAGGGGACCTAATATGGAGCCTTGTGGTACTGCAAGGGTGTTCAGCAATAGATTAGAGAGCTTGTTCTGCCATAAGACAGACTGTGCCTGTTGTCTCCCATTAAGGTAGGATGTAGACCAAAGAAGGGCTTTAAAATCTAGACAGAAAGTTTGCAGGGTGCGAAACAGAAGTTGGTGATCGACCATATCAAATGCCTTAGAAAGATCCAAAAAGAGGGCAGAGGATATGTGATTATTGTTACGGTTATTGTTCATGGTATTGGTAAAAGCCATTAGGTCTGAGGTTGTGCTATGGTGTGGCCAAAAACCATGCTGGCTATCAGCCATGAGGTGATTTTGGATTAGGTGGTGCATGAATTGTGTATACACTTTTCCATAATCTTTGCAAGTGGTGAAAGTATAGCTATGGGTTTATAATTGGAGAATTCAGTGGAGGAACCTCCCTTTATGTAGTGGAATTACATAGGACATTTTCCATATGGTGGGGATCTTGGCATGTGATATGGTACGATTGATTAGCATTGACATTGGATAGGCAATGACATCAGCTGATTTTTGCAGGTAGTCAGCGGGAAGTTGGTCAGCGGAGAGTGTGGTGGGTTTTAGTTTCTTGATCAGGTTACGGATAAGTGATGTGGACACTTGATGGAAGCTAAATGAGAGTCGGTTTTTAGAAGTAGTAATGTCAGTGCCTGGGGAGCTAGGAGGAAATTGGGTAGCTAGGGCTTGAATTGATTTGGTAAAGAAATGGTTAAAACTGTCTGAGACCTCCTCTGGGATTTATAACTAGTGGCAGTAGGGGTAGGTGTAGATGTTTTTTCCAGGATGAAGTAGATTGTTCAGCCCAGCCCAGAACTTCTGAGGATTGTTCTGGTTAGCTCTCTGTAAATTGCAGTAGTATTGTTTCTTGTCTTGTTTCATTTCTAGCATGCCTGTATTTAACATGATCATGGGGGTCTTTAGTGGTGCGCCATACAGCCCGTAGTTTATTTCTGCTGGTAATCTTTAGTCTAGACTGTTTAGAGAGCCAAGGTGTAGTTTTTGCTTTTGTTTGCTTAGAGCGGACCAGTGCATGTAGATCTAGAATTTCAAGAAATGTATTGTTAAAGTAGGCAACTGCCTCTTCTAAGGGGAGGTGCTTTAGCATAGACCAGTTACAGGAGCTAAGTTCCAGTCAGAATTTGTCAGGGTTAAAGTCACTTTTGTTTCTGACTTTTCTGAGTAAGGGTTGTTGTGGATTAATGGCTTTTTTCTTGACTATGTAAGTGAGGAGGTGGTCACTTAGGTCATCGGGGAGGGTACCAGCAATGTACAGTTGGGGGTTACTATTTACAAGTACCCAGTTAAGTATGATTTCTTTTTGGTTGGGTTTAACTAGCCTAGTGGGGGTGGTTATGGTTTGAGCAAATGCATGCAGGTTGATGTGGGTAGAAGGGGATTCTGAGGAACAGGAACCCCAGTGTATGTTAAAGTCTCCTAGGGTTAGAGTTTCTTGGGGGTGGTGATATGATAGCCAATAAAGGTTGTCTTCAAGTGTGGCTACATTATTACCTGGGAGAATATACATACAGATGATGCTGATGCTTTTATTTTTAAGTTGCAATCTAGTGGCAAGAATTTCAGAGTTATTTATCTGAGGTGGTTGAATAACATCTGTGGTCACATTCAACTCAGATTTATAGAGTACAGCTACCCCCCCTTCCTGGACGCACGATCCAGCCTGTGTATATTATACTCAGGTGGTAACACTTAATTGTCAGTAGTGGAAGTTTTTAACCAGGTCTCAGATAGAGAATCTCAAAGGAGCAGACAGCTAGGAGGGCATGCAATTCATGTGCCTTATTATTAATGCTCCTAATATTGAGATGACAGACAAGGAGAAAGTTAGTTGGTCTGCTGATTATATTTTTATGGCTTAGGTTGCATGCAGAGGGGGTGTGTGTATCAGGGGTAGATGGGCCAGGGCTAGGGTGTATGTCACCACTGAGTATAAGGCTAAGTCGATACTTGGTGATGAACCTCAGGAGTTTGTATAATAGTTTGTGGTATTGTTTGGATTTAGTGCTAATGTACAGAGGGTTAGCATGCTGTGGGAGTGAGAATGTTGTTGAGTATTGCCATTTGTTAATAGTGTGGCAAAAGGTGGAATGTTCTACAGCTAGGGGTATAGTGTGGCCTGCAGGGAACTGATACTCATTAAGCTGTTGGTTTTCATACAAAGTAAGTACATAAGGGACTAGCAGAATGGGTAGTAAAGAGTAGCATAACATAGTGATAGAAAGGAGTAAAGTGGTTCGTTTCTGTTGTTTAGTAACACAGCAAAAGAAGATCAGATGATCAGTATAGGGGTAGTAAAGTGGGTGGAGAAAGAATGATAGCGGATAGCTGATAGGGTGTCAAGGCAGGGTAGAAAGAGTAAGGCGGTAAGGCTGATAGGGTATAATATGTAGGGGTGTGGTTAAGTACCTATAAATTTGTAGGCAGTGGGGGCAGGTGGAAATTGGGGGTAGGGAGGGGTGCGAAGCGAGCCCGAGCGCAGTGAGGGCAAGCAGAGCAGGGCTTACACTGACTACAGGTGGTTCCCTAGGCTATGGTACATAATTAGTGTAATGCTTGTATTATTAGACTAGATTTTAAGCTGAAGTTTGTAACTGAATTGTTACATAGGTTTGAATCTATTATGTTATTTAACCCTATGAAAGAGACTAAGATATGGACTGTGTTTAGAAAGTGTTTTGAACTCTAGCAGGGTGATTTATTAGCTACAGGATGGGGATCTGAATGCAATATTCAGGGCTAAGTAAGGAAGAGCAGTGAAAAAGTGCAATTTGCAAAGTGTAGTGTAGGTTAATTAATGCTTTTATAATATGCTACGGACAACAAATTTGATTGAGAATTAGAGGGAGCTAGATAATTATGGGGGTCAAGACTGGAGTTGCCTTTAGACCAAGGACAGAAATATACAGATTATATTATATAAATAGTCTTAAGGTCTTAACCTTAAACGAAGGTGGAGTGGACTCCAGGTAGATGATTGAGGGCATGGTGTTCCGGATATCTCCTTTCAGATAGGAGGATCTGTTGTAAGTTATTTAGAGGGGGTCTACCTAAAAATAAAGCACACATATGGAGTGAAAATCTATCAGACATTTAGGTCTAGCCACCAGACAAGCAAGCTTTTCAACATGCACATCAGTTAGAGAGAATACAGTATATAGCAGCTCTGTGGAGCTGTAATCAGTATATCAGCTACGTTTTTGCAGCATGAGCCTGTAACCAGAATAAAATGCAGTTAGACCTTAGTTTGGTCTAGATATATCTTTACAAACAGGTTGTATTACTGGATTATACTCAATACTGTATTAAACTGATAGCAATTCCACATGCAGCATATTATGTTAATGATAAAACATTCCCAGTTTGAGTTCACAATAGAGTAACACTTTCTGCTAAATGACGAGCTAACAAGACAGCATTGAGATGCCTCTGTACACTATAGATCGATTTTTTGTTTGAATATGCGTTAACAGTAGATTTAGGTTAGTCTAAGTGTAACTACACTCACTAAAGCACTATTAGCAGCTGATTTTTACATTTAGAATGCATAGACCTTAACCTAAAGCAAGACGCAGATTCTTAGATTCAAATACTTGTGCTACACATTCCGAGTGTTGTTTTAAACAGAAAGCACTTAGCTAGCTTAAATATTTTGCTTCAGTTACACAAGCAGACCATTTAGTACTGCCTGGAAAACGCTAGTTAATGTCCGTTCATTCTCTATGGTAGAATTATCTAACTTTGACCAGCTATAGAGACATAGAATAAATAAAATGCATCATTATTTAAAAACAGCATACCAGATAGAAAAGCAGGTTGCCAACTGGGACTAAAGCACCAGGCATTTGAAAGTGGCGGTATCTGTAGGTCTATTGGTAACTTCTCATACGTAGTGGAACAGGGAGGAGTTAAGGGGCTTACACTGACTACAATTGGTTCCCTAGGCTATTCTACGTAATTAGTGTAATGTTTGTATTATTAGACTAGATTTTAAGCTGATGTTTGTAACTGAATTGTTACATAGGTTGAATCTATTATATTATTTAATCTATGTTAGAGACTAAGATATGGACTGTGTTTAGAACGTGTTTTGCACTCTAGCAGGATGATTTATTAGCTACAGGATGGGGATCTGAATGCAATATTCAGGGCTAAGTGAAGGAGAGCAGTGAAAAAGTGCAATTTGCAAGTGTAGTGTAGCTTAATTAATGCTTTTATAATATGCTAGGGGCAACAAATTTGATTAAGAGAAGTGCCTTTAGACCCAGGACAGCAATATACAGACCATATTATATAAATACAGTCTTAAGGTCTTAACCTTAAACAAAGGTGGAATGGACTCCAGGTAGAGGATTGAGAGCACAGTGTTCCGGATGTTTTCTTTCAGATAGGAGGATCTGTTGCAAGTTATTTAGAGGGGGTCTACCTTAAATGAAGGTGGAATGGACTCCTGGTAGAGGATTGAGGGCACAGTTTTCCAGATATCTTCTTTCAGATAGGAGGATCTGTTGTAAGTTATTTAGAGGGGGTCTACCAGATAGAAAAGCAGGTTGCCGACTGGGTCTAAAGCACCGGGCATACTCCAACACAATTGCTAAAGCTTGGAACATTATGCCACAGAACATACTCAGCACTAACAACTCTGCCAAATTCAAATTACTGCTTAGGGAACACCTAATAACCCCTGGTTTTATTCCTGCTGTAAGCCAGGCTAGTCATGCTCCTCACAAGGTTTCTCATCTATTATATATCCCACTTCCCATCAAATCTTTAGTGTAACTACCACCTCTTGTTCCTTGAGCTTCTTTCCCTTATCAGTGCTATTTACTACCTTCCTACTACTTAGCAATTTGTGTGAGTGATATTATATATTCTGTTTAATATTCAAAAACATTTGTACTGCTAGTTGATTTATTCTTTTATTTTGTCCTTTATGTAAGCTACATTTATATCTACTGTTTAAATATTATTTAGTGTATTAATTAATCTTGTAATTTCTGTTGTATATGTTGTGGAGCTTTTTACCTGGGCCTCTGCTGAAAATGGGCCATTCAGCCCAGTCGGCCATTCCCGGTAAACTAATGGAAATAAATAAAATTTCCCATTAAATTAAGGAAAAGAGAAAGTAAGAATTTTTTCAGTAAATGTAAACAGTAAAAACAGTATTGCAAGCAGGATAGGAGTTCTAGAATGGTGTAGTAAATGTGATTTAGATGTAATTGTATTAGGAGACATAAGATGCTTATCAAATGAAAGACTGCAAACAGAAAAAAAATATGGGATGGAAATGCATGGAATTTGTGAAATGAACATTGTTCAGAAATAGCAATCTTATGTAAAAGAGCAGTGACTATATTAGATGTAACATTAGTAAGGATAGGAAGATAAACTGTTATTGATTTGAGATGGCAAGATAAAGTATATAGAATTATAGCTTTACATGCTTATGTTATTTGTAAAGAAGGGGAGAATTTATTTCAACAATTGTTGGATTATGTGTTAGTGAACATGAGTATTAAAATAATGGGATTTTAATTGCAATTTAAGAAGCAAAAAGAAAGGAAAGGATATAAGAAAAATGAAATGTGGTAAATTGGTTATATGGAATAGAAAATTTTGGATGCATGGAAGAGACATTCTTAAACTCGGAAATAGATTGTTTTAGATCATCTGAAGAAAGAAGTATAGCAGAAGGGGAAGCAGTTGTAACAGGATTTATAGATAATTTAGCAATATGGATAGAGATAAATAAAAACAAAGAACATATAAAAATAGGAAAGGGAATAAAAAGAATAAATGAGAAAACTGAATGCAAAAGGAAAAGAAGGAATCCTACAGTTATGGAAAGATCATGTTACTATGGACACTTTCTATGTTAATTGGTCAGAATGGTGAATTATATTTAAAATTAAATATAAAAAAAGTTTTTGTTTAAAAAAATGCCAAAAAGATGGAAAAAAAAGATATGCAGACATATATAAAATGTTTTCAAAAACCTGGAAAGAATGAGAGGGAGTATTATGATAAAAAAATACAAAATACAAAAAATATGAAAAGATCAGGAATGTGTTATATAAATAGATACTTATTACAATGAATAAAGGAAGAGAAGTATCAGCATATTTAAGTAAGATTGTGAAAGAAAGTAGTAATGTAATAAGAGAAATGAAAAATAAGGAAGGAGAGATAGAAGGAAAACAAACACAGATTACGGAAACTGTAGTTCTTTATGTGGAAAAAATGTTTAAAGAAAGAAAGGATATAATAAAATATGGAAAGTGAAAAAAATTCAGATCAAGTGAATAAGGAAATTGAGAAAGGGATTACTATGTATGAATTAGATAAAGTTATTAGACAGGTAAATGTAGATTCAGTAGCAGGCCCACATGGAATAGGATATGAAATGTATAAAATTAATGGAATGGCAAAAATAATAATTGTTATATATTTTCAATGAGTGGTTAAATGAAGGTTTTTATTATAAGGAACTGTGTAGTGGAATATTAAAATTCTTATGAAAAAGATATAAAAAATGGAGACTGATGGTACTAAATAATACAGATTATATGATTTTTATGAAGATAATTCAAAAAAGATTGGAAAATATAATAGAAAATAATTTATATGGTATGAAAGGAGCATGATGTCAAGAATTGCTAATGATAGTAAGAGAAATTGTGGAATATGTTTTAAATAGAAAAAATGATGTAAAACGTAAGGTAGATGATATTAATAAAGCTGCTGATTCAGTGCAGTATAAGAGGTTATAAGAATTAATGTAGGCATATAATTTTATTTGTGAAATTAAAAAGTTTATATGATAGCATATCATAATAAGATAAGAATTCTGTTAAATGGGTTAATTAAAGAAGTAGGGATGAGTAATGGGATTAAGACAAGGTTGTCCTATGAGTGGTATATTATTTCCTTTAGTTATGATTATGGTAATAAAGAATTACTAGTGAAAGCAAACATGTCTTATAAAAAGAACAGTGAGAAAATATATTTGTATTGTAGTGAAGAAGAAACCATAGAACATGTTTTTTTTAATGTAAAAGAGTGAAAAAAATTATGGGGAAATTATGTGAAGAAAAATTCTTTGGAGAATTTAAAAATTGTAATAAAAATATGGGCATGATTAAATCTGGATGTTATAAGAAAAGAAGCAATGAGTATAAAATAATGGGCAAAGAATTGTTTTATGTAGTATTAATGATTTGGAGTGAGACATTAAATGAAATTATATTTAATGGGAAATTGATATCAGTAATATTAAGAAAATATGGAAAAAAGAGTGGGGGTCTAGTTCAAAGAAGAATGTATAAAGATGAAAAAACAGGGTGTATAACAAGGAATTATGTAAATAACTGAGTAATTTTGTAAGTATGTATAGATTTATGTTAAAATGTAAATATGTAATTAAAGTACTCCTACTCTTTTCAATAAGTGTTGTAGGATCTTTTACATCCACCTGAGCTACCATCACCTTAAACAGATGGAGCCTCGGTTTAATGTCTCATCCAAAGGATGGCACACGCAGGAGGGCAGCTTCTCCCTTATGCTGCACTGCAGTACAGTGTAATGTTATTCACTGTATAGCAGGCAGAAGAAAAGCAAGTTTATCCAAGCAATCAATGAATGTCAAGAGACAGGTGTAAGATTCAAGCTGCTGTACCCAGCTTTCTTGAGTATATTTTTACTTGGTGATCAAAGACGTTTCTAGGTGCAAAGTGTGCTAAGGAGGAATTAAAAATGTTTAGCACAAAGGGTGATCAAGCAAGCAGAAGGGTTCTTTGCTTCTCATTCTTCTGACAGTAACAAAGCTCATAGCAAGACTTTGCCAGTGAAGCCTTTTCCATTGCTCAAAAGGAAAGTGCTTGAGTGGCCAAAAAAGGAAAAGCATAAAAGTTGACCAAAAGAATCAAGAGTACTTTGGACTTGAACTGGAGACTGGTGTTGGGAGATGGAGGGTCAGGAAGATGTGAGACTGTAATGCATGAAACCCATTGATGTAGGAACAGAGATGTGAATGTGCATTTGCAAGAACAGGCAGCTGAGAATGTCTGGAATATTATTGGCTGTTTTAAACTGGTGGATGAACTATGTAGCATGTACCTCACTTTGTGTCATTAGTGTTAAGAAAGACATCGAAGGGAATAAAAAAGTTACTAAGCAAAACACTATTTGCTTAGGCTGACATCTGTATAAAAATTTCATGATGTAAATTGCATGTTATGTTGTAAAGCAGTTTTGTATAGTGGGCAGTCAGTGATATTTTAAACTTTAGGTAGGAGAATCCTATAAGTGACTTATGTAAATGTTAATGAATATTATAGTACAAAAGTATTACTTCTTAGTTGTAAGATCTCCAGGTTTTATTTACACTGTTAGAAGGTAAAAAAGGCTGGACAGAATAAAGTTAATATAATCTTACAGTCTTGGTCTGCAGGAATGGGGGATGTAAACGCATATTGACTACATTATTTGTAGAATTAACACAATTTCCCCTGTTTTTGTAGGCGTTGATATCTAGAGTAATGTCTTTGGTTTAAGCTATAGACAAGTAGTGTTAAGCAAATAGGCTTGAAAAGTGAGATAAAATGATGAAAGGCATCATGTATTTGCAAAGTCATTAGCAAATATTTTCACTTGGCAATATGAAGTCTACAGGTGCAAGCAATTCTTAAGAGGGCTAAACAGTGCATTCTGGGTGAAATTTGGAAAGACTGTTTCATGCATCTACTAATTCAATAGCTGCATTTTTTCATTACTACTATGGAGACAATAAGTCTGCTGGTGCTTTACTGTTCATCATGAGAGGTCTGAACACTGTCTTCTGAGTCAGTAGTACAAGGCACAGTGTCATTAACATTTAAAGGTACATAAGCAAGCAACTCAGTGAAAAATAAATGAAGATGTTCTTCATGTTTCACTTTTACAGTCATCACATTTGGGTTATCATGCCAGGGGCAGCCCTCAGTCGGCCCAAATACCAGAGGCTTAGTATTTCTGTGTCGGTTGCTGTCGCTCCAGAACTGACGTCAGGTCATCAGTGCTATAAAATCAGGCAGCCGATCCCATTACATCCATCTTTCTTGCTGAGGAGCATGAAGCAGAAGCAGTTTGCATGAGTGCCGGTCGGCCGCTATCAGATTTTTCGTTTCCGAATTGAAGTTGAAGTCTTCTAAAGCTAAGTACTCCATTGACAAACATGCCAAAAACAAACTATTAAAAAAGAAAACACTGGCAGGAAGAGTCCCAAAGATTACTAGACACAGGTGCTATGTAAAAACTGTAGTTTAATACCAATGAAAAATAAAAAACAATAAATCCGTAAGCGCTTTCGTTAACCCAATGTTAACGTCATCAGACAAAGGATAATATGCACCATAGTGATTTAAATACATATTAAATCAATCCTATTGGATACAGAGAACCAGCTAAAATGTTAGTCATCCAGCAAAATTAACCCTTCTGTAGCCATTATTATATTGTAAAGCTTTTAAACTTTTTAACAAGAATAATCAATGCTCGTATATAACAGCGTGTAATTCATTCTATTTACAATAAAATGAAGGTTAAGATAAACCAAAGCTGTTGAGAGATCTAGTGTTGGTGTCATAAAAATCAACCATCAGGGACAGAAAAAATGAACTTGACTAGTGGGATATTAATTCCAAAAAAAAAAACTTTTATGCTTTCCCTTTCCTTTCAAGGGCTTTCAGTTTTAACACAGGGGTGATGGTTGTCCTGTCATTAAAACCAGGCCACTTGTCTGCGTGTAAAAAAATCTGCCGCCTTAGTTCTTTTAACTCCAGCTGGAGTCCCAAAGGTTTCTTATCACTAATTGTAACATGGTCAATGGCCATAAATTTAAAACAGTGGCTAGTGTTGTCATGAGTATGTCTAGCTAGTGTGTTGTTCATATTATTCTTTCTTGTAGCGTAGTTGTGTTCATAAATTCTCGCACTAAATTTTCTTTCCGTTTTACCTATGTAAAACACTGAATACTGATCACATGTAGCCACATAGACCACTGCTTTAGAGGAACAGTTGAACTTCCCTTTTACAAGAAATTCTGTGTTGTTAATTGTGAACTTAGTGCCAGTTTTGACCCTGTAGCACCAGTTACAAGACTCATATTTGTACCCCATTGGGGATCCTTTTTTGTAGGTCTAACCGATGTCATTAAAAGTTAACAATTGTCTCACCTCTGGAAAGCAAATACCACACCGAGACTTCCATTCTTACTGCTCACCTGTTTAGGCCTAGACCACGATGTCCCTCGCTGTTGCTTTTGTGCTTTGTTCAACATCAGAACTATATGTCGTCGGGCCCTTACTATAGCTAGATATTTTCGCTCTCAGTCCTCGAATTTCGAATGGCATCGGTAAGCCATCCGACTATCGATTTTCCAAAAAAAGTAAGGATAAAGACAGAGACAGACCGCACAGGTCCAAAATTGCCGACAACGCTTCCACTTAGCTGGTCGTCAGTTCTCCGGTCCTCAGTGAGGCGCTGTTGCAGCCCCTGATACCTGCTTCTGTGGATTTGCAGGCCGCTACTGAGACCCTTTTGGTGTCTGGTGTGCTGCGAGACTCTTCTTTGGCTAAGGATCCTGCTGATGTCTCTACCTTGGAACGATCCGGAGCCGCTGAGCAGGCACCAGCTTCCGAGGAAGTACTTCACACTACCGATACTCGACACTGACGACTTTTTTTGCATCTTCAGTTCTTTCTAAAACTACCGAGTTTCTAAGGCTCAGGGTACGAACTACGCCCAAAAAACTGACGACCCAAGCTCAGGCACCTGCTTCCTTGCCTCAATCTCAAATGCTTAAAATGGTGGAAGACCTTATTATGCTTATTAGGGGAAGCCAGGCTGCCCCTTCCAAAAGAAAAAGAGACTTGTCCCCAGTAGTTTTATCTGAACAGGAGTCCTGTGACTCTGATGCTTCTGAATATGAAGACATGAAAGCCTCTCTGCTTATGAAGATTCCGATGCAGAGGAATCCATTCCTTCTGCCTTTCAACCTGAGGATTTTTCCTTTGGGGAAACCCTTCATACTTTAAGGGAGCATTTCCAGTGGGAATGTCAAGACTATCCTCAGTCAAAAAAGATACTCAGGAAATTCTTAGATCTACCACAGCACAGATCTTTGGCTATTCTTCCTGCCCTGGATGTTGTGTATGATGTTTTTATGGAATCCAGTTTGACTCCTGACACCCTTCCTCTTGCTCCCAGGAAGCCTGACAGGTACTACAGAGTCCCTGACTTTCACAAATTCCTTTTAAAAAATCTTACTGCTGACCCAGAGGTAATTTCTCAAAGGACCTAAAGGAATTAAAGCGACCTCAGCTAAGAATCCCACCCCATCAGACAGGGATTCCCGAGCTTTAGACAGATGGGGTAAAAAAGTATACACCTCTGCTACTCTTGCTATTAGAGCATTAAATTGTCAGTTCCACATGCTGAAATATCAGCAGCATACCATGGAACTCCTCAAACAAAAAATATCTTCCTTTCCTGCTTGTGCAGAAAATAAAGAGCTACTGCATTCTGCAAGTCAAGTTACTAAGCACACCTTGCAATGTGGCTTTGATGCCCTAGAAACATCTTGCAGGGCAGCAGTCACTGGTTCTGTCCTTAGAAGACATGCTTGGCTTAAGGAACAGACCTTGCCAGACCATGTCAAATCCAAATTATTGGACGCACCATTGAACAAAGACAATTTATTTGGCACCAAGGCAGAAGAGGTCTTAAAAAAATGTGGAAGAAAAAGCTAAATCTATGCAGACAGTTAAAGACTTTTTACAGGTTCAGCCTCTGAGGTTCAGTAGGCATTGCCCCTCCAAGCACTGGTCCTTTCCTGCCCCCTCCAGGCCAGCTCAGCCCAGACCCAGGGGAAGCATACCCCCAGACAGCAGCCCCAAGGGAATGCAGAGATCTAAGCAGTGGAGTTCTTCTCTTCAAACAGGGAGTGCAAAGCCACCCTCTTATGATAAGAACTCACAATGATTTACACTTCCAACCCTTACCTCTGCCCACCTGCTTGTGCCCCTAGGAGGAAAACTCTCCTTCCTTGCAAGCAACTGGGCCTCTATTACCAACGACCGATGGGTCCTCAACATAGGGTCCCAGGGATACAAATTTTATTTCCACACTCTGCCAACCTCAAAAGGGTTCCCAGATGTTCCTCCAAACCAGTGGGCAGAGGCCAAAAAGCAAGTCCTTTCCCCGCTCTCCATGAAGACAATACAGCATGTTCCTGCAGAACGGATAGGCCAAGGTTTCTATTCCGCACTGTTCCTGGTACCCAGAAAAGAGGGCACCTGTTGCCCAATCCTCGAGCTATCCATTCTAAACACCTTTCTGGTGATACCAAAATTGAGAATGCTCACCCTCCAGCAGCTTCTTCCTATGCTTTCCAAGGATGCTTGGTTAGCTACCCTAGACCTAAAAGAGGCTTACCTACACATCCCAATCAGGGAATCTTGTAGGAAATACCTACGTTTCAGGGCAGTATCTATGTACTTTCAGTTCTCTGTGCTTCTCTTTGGTTTATCCACTACTCACAGAGTTTTCACAAAATGCCTGGCTCCAGCCATTGCTTTTTGCAGACAAACAAATATTCAAATTTACCCCTACTTAGACGATTGCCTGATTCAGGCAGACAGTCAGGGAAAGCTGTTACAGCACCTGACCTTTGTAAAGGACCTACTGACCTCCCTGGGGAATACTATCAATGAAAAGAAATCAAAAGTAGACCCCACACAAAAAAATTGTATTCCTGGGAGCAAGCCTGGACACAGCATCCCAGATGGCATTCCTTACTTCAGAAAAACAAGCCTGCCTGACAGGCTACTTCTCTCAACTAGCCAACAGAACCCAATTATCCGTAAGGAAAATCCTGCAAGCTCTAGGGTTTATGGCCTCCTGAATTCTACTCATTCCATATGCCAGACTGCATATGAGGAAATTACAGTGGTACCTAAAAAGCCTTTGGTGTCAACACTCTCAAGACCTGGAAACTATCATGCCAGTGATAGTTTGTCTAAGGAAAGATTTTCTTTGGTGGGCAGCAGCATGCAACCAGAAGAAGGGACTTCCCTTCTCACAACCCAGCCCGCCCAGACCCTCACCACAGATGCATCAGACTATGCCTGGGGTGCACACCTGGACAGCAGGTGCATTCAGGGGCATTGGAGCCCAAATCAAATACATATGCACATCAACCAAAAAGAGATGCTAGCGGTTCAGCACGCCCTGACAGCTTTCAGACCCCTACTCTCCCTGGGGCTTCTACTGATCAAAACAGACAACACTACCGTGATGTGGTATATCAACAAGCAGGGAGGGACTCACTCTTATCCTCTCTGCAGGTTTACCATGACCCTTTGGCACACGGCCTCAGCCATGCAACTACATCTGCTAGCACAATTTCTACAAGGCTCCCTAAACTCTCTGGCAGACAACTTAAGCAGAAACCTGCTAGACTCACACGAGTAGCCAGTAGACCACAGAACCTTCACCCTTATAACCCAGATATGGGGCACCCCGAAGGTGGACTTCTTTGCTTACCACTCCAATCATCAGCTCAGGAAATTCTGCACCAGGGAACCTCACAGCAAGCCCTGGAAAGTGGATGCTCTATACTTCCAGTGGGTAAACCTCTCTGTCTATGCATTTCAAGGGTACTGCTCAAAATAAGTGAGGAAAAACTGAGGGCAATCCTGATTGCCCCAGACTGGCCCCGCCAGCACTGGTACCCACTGCTGCGCAGCCTGTCACCCCTGCCACCATGGCACCTACTTCAGATCCCAACACTCCTGACCCAGAGGAATGGAGAATTCATGCATCCCCAATTGCAGACCCTCAGCCTGGCAGCCTGGCTTATTCCCTGACCTCTCCTCAAGCTGCCAGTCTAAGCAAACAAGTCCTAGATGTTATGCTTGAGGCCAGATGCCCCAGCACTAGAAAATCCTATTGACAAGTGGAAAAGGTTTTGCTCCTGGAACCAGGCTAAGGGAGCTGGAACAGCACATCCCTCCATATGTCTCATCCTGGATTACCTAGCAGACCTACTACACAGGGGTCTATCCTTCTCTTCTATTAAAATTCATGCCTCTGCCATCTCTGCTGATTACAACACAGAGCCACCTCTCTTCTCACACCCTCTTACCAAACAGTTCCTAAGATGGGCTAATAACTTAAGGCCACCCAGAAGAGCTCCTACCCCAACTTTGGGACCTTAACTTTGTGCTGGAAAAGCTCACCCTACCCCCCCCCCTTTGAACCTGCAGCTTCAGCAGAGTTAAAATTCCTCTCTTGGAAGACAGTCTTGCTTCTGGCCATCACTTCAGCTAGAAGACTATTAGAGCTACAATGACTCATGGCTGTAGATCCCTTCATCATTTTCCATGCTGACAGGGTCTCCCTCAGGACTAACCATCCTTCATGCCTAAATTGGTGTCCATTGTGGCTCTCAACCAATCCATTCATTTGCCAACCTTTTTCCCTAACCCACAAAACAAGGGAGAATGGATTCTGCACTCTCTAGATGTGCATAGACAGCTCATATTCTATCTGGAGAGGACTAAATCTTTTAGAAAAACTGATCAGTTGCTAGTCAGCTTCACAGCAGGGGCAGAGGGCAAGGCCATATCCAAACAAACAATCTCCAAATGAATAGCAGACTGCATCCATTTCTGCTTCAAACAGCATGGGAAACCGCCACCAAAGGGGGTCAGGACACATTCCAACAGGGCAACCTCCACCTCTGCAGCTTTTCTCAGAGGGGTCCCCAGCAGGAACATCCTGGAGGCTGCAGCATGGATATCTGTTCATACCTTCACCAGGCATTGCCACCTGCCTATCTTCTCCAAATCCAGGGCATGCTTTGCCACTGCAGTCTTGCAGGGCATCCTACTTAGCCCCCAGTCTTCTTGACTGCCTCCACCCTTCTCTTCATCTTTCGGAATCAACTCAAAGGTGATGACTGCAACAGTGAAACATGAAGAACATAGTACAGTTGTGTACACTTACCATAAATGTAGATGTTCAAGTGTATTCACTGTTGCAGTCCTGCCCCCCCCTCCATCTCCCTGGTCTTTCTCTCCTTTCCTCTCTCCTTACAGGGAGTTTTTGGTATTTATTTTCTACATGTGGTGTTCTTCCACCATAGCATAACTCCCTATTTGGGGGTTTCTGACAGGACAAGAAAAACTGATGTAATGGTTTCGGCTGCCTGATTTTATACCACTGATGACCTGACGTCAGTCCTGGATCGACAGCAACTGACGCAGAAATACTAAGCCTCTGGTATTTGGGCCGACTGAGGGCTACCCCGGCAGGATAACCCAAATGTGAGGACTGCAACAGTGGATACACACAAACATCCACGTTTATGGTAAGTGTACACAACTGTACTTTTCACACTGTCAGAAGTGAATTACATTATGCAAGTAGTTGCCTGTCTAGCAGTCTTAGAAGTTCAGTGCATTTAAAATAACAGTGCACAATTTAGTTTATTAAAAAATTGCCAGGGAAGGAGGGGTTACACTGTCATGCATTTATATTCCATCAAAAACTCTATTATGGATTTTAAGAGAAATTTGGAAAAAATTAACAAGTGTGCAACAGAGAATATTTTTTGTGTGTGGGGACTGGCACCGATTTGCAATAATTTGGATGTATCAGCAGGATCTAGAAGGGAAACATAACAAAAGGAGAAAGGTTCTGGAGAAACACATAAGAATGTTTGGTAAGGAAGATATAAGTTCGGTAGTGAGAACCCAGGCAGAATTTATGTATTAGTCCCCAAAGTAAAAATAACTTAGCTAGACTGGCTATAAATTATAGTTCACAGGAACACGTATTTAATTGAAAGCTTTGCAACGCATCTACTCTTTCAGATCATGCATCAATAAAAACTAAGACAATGGTGCAAGGTAATGAAGCAAAATTGAGACACTCACACTTTTCTTCTTATCTGCTAAAGAGAGAGGGTTAAGGAATAGGTAGGAGAGGGAAGGTATAAATCACTTCAGAAGGATAACTAGGGAGTAAGATAAATTAAACTGGAATTTAAAATATGAAAATATAAGAGAGAAAGGTATGTGGGATAAGAAATAAGGATTAGTTTGAGCATTTGACAAAAGTTGAAGTAATGTAGATGAAGGGGAATCTTAACAGAACAAGAGGAGGCACAATTTCTCTGTGCTATAGGGAATATAAGAGAGAGTATTTGGATAATATACATGAATTTAGAAAGTTTGCTGTTATGCAAGTATTTTTGATAACTTGAGAACACAAACTATTAGCGCAGTGAATTACTCTTCAGAAAATGTCAGAATTAGGGAGCAAAATAACCAAAGACCTATACAGGTATTTAAAATATTTCAGAAATTCTTTGAAAATCTGTATCAAACAAAGGAATGGGTAAACCAAGAAAATGCACACACACAAATCTTTACAGAAAATGTAAATATGCCAGGCTTAGAGGAAGATAGGATTCAAGAATTAATAAATAAGGTAGAAACGTTTGAGCTAAAATTTGTGATGTATAATCAGTCAACATGGGAATCACATGGAATAGATGGTATTCTTATGGAAGTTTGGAAGTTAAGGGGTAAGAAAGTAACAAACTACCACCGTCTTGGAAGAAAGCTGTGGTGGCTGCACTACACAAAAAGGTTAAAGACCCTTCAGACCCAGCTTCATATAGACCAATTTCAATTTTTGAACCTTAATTATGAAATGTCTGTCTATACTAGTTAAGAGAATGGCTAAGGTATTGACAAAACTGATATTTATCAGTGTGTTTTTTTGGAAGGAAGGCAAACATTTGACAACATTTATAGAACCATGATGATCCCTGTTGTTAGTGGATCTTGATGCATCATAGGTATTTGATAGAGTCAACTGGGATTTTATGAGTTGAGCAATGGTAGGTAGCAGTTCCCCTTCCTAATAGATCAATAGGATTAATTATAAAGTGTCAGAGAGAGGAATTATGGTGGAGGGTTCCTCTCTGATAAGCTGTATTTGAACAGATGAAGCAGGCAGGGGTATCTCTTTATTTACTTTATATTTAAGAAAATGAGGGACTCATAGATGCAGGGATATAATCAATTATGGCAATCAAGAATAATTAACCCTAATTGCAGGTGATATTATTTTGTACTTGATGATTTCAGAAAAGGACATTTAAGTGTAAGTAGTAGGGAGGAAACAACTGCTAGTTCTGCTGCTGCCCTACTTCTGGACTGCAAACAGTGAGTTGCATTCTTGAAACAGAGCTCAATCTGAATGCTGTCTACCTGTGGAACTGTGCATCTCCTGTTTGGACTTACAAAAGTCAGAGTTCTGCATCTGATGAAGTTTATGGAACCATGACGAAAATGCTATTTAATACAGTGTATGAGTTTGAGTGTACTGTGTTTTACTCGGCTGGATTAACGTTTGTGAATACCAGTTCTGGCTTGGACTTTCCCTGGGTACTTTTGGGTTTGATTTTTAGTTCTTTTTGGTACCTGGTAAAACCTTTGTTTTTGGATTAAAAAATAGTCCTGTTATGCCAGCTAAGGATATGTGGGAAGAGACTAAACAAAAGATAATTCAGAAGTTGTGAAGTTGGAAGTTGGTAACTATGAATATGGATAGCAAGGTTCAAGTAGTGAAAATGTTTCTAGTCCCTTTAGAGTAATGTACAGGTCAGGCATAGTTTTGTAAAACAGAGGAATTGTGAAACATAATAAAGAAGTGAAGGAATTTATTTGGGAGGGAAACAAGGCAAGAGTTGATTGAGATAAGTTATTTCTCCCACTTTAACAAGGTGGTTTAGGATTACTGGATTTGAAGGGGTACTTTAGAGCCACACAGTTAAGGCTAATATGCATAACACGCAGAATATTGCAAATCAGAGTGGAAAGAAACTATGTTGAAATAGGAGAGATTTCATGAAATAAAGAGAGCAGATTTTTAGATGCAGGCCTTTAAAGAGAATAATAACCATACATAATATAATATTTATAAAGTAGCAGAAAGTACTTTAGGAACTAAGCCAACATGAGAATGGAGAAAGTAGATTTCTGCCAATAGGTATTACTGGAAACAGGGACATAGAAAGTAGGCCAGAGGGGGATGGAATTTATAGAAGAAAGCTAGCAAAGAAACCAAGATATTGGAAACAAATAGCTGTGGAGGGAAAGATAACAGAGTGAGATAGACCAAGCAGATGTGTGGACTGTGGGTTGGAGACTGTCTTCCTTTCCAGGGATTGATAACAGTAGTATAGGCAAGGAGAAAAGGATAGGGTAGTGCCAAGTGAAAGACTAAATCTGGCTAAGTTTTTAGTTGAGTCTAAAACAGATGCTGTTGGTAAAATAGGAAAATTTGTTGCATGATTAACTATAAATCACAGGCAGTAAATAAAGACTGGGAAGTGTGCAACAAAGTCTGAAAGGTTTAAGATTTTTTACATGGAAGTATTTGCACAGATATTTTTATACCCAAGTAGACTTTAGATATTCTTTCCTCAGGTATATAGCAAATGCAGGAGATGTGATGGGAAAGAAAAAGATAATTAGAAAATGTGTTTTGAGACTGTAACAAGTTGGTAGATTTTAAGAATTCCATACTGAATACTCTGTCAGAAATATTGAGGGAGGAAATTATTCTTTTGAGATGGGACTCAGTATCTGAATTTCCTAGACATTAAGGTCTTACTGAGTTTAATGCTGTTGGCTTCCAATCTTCTTCTTTCGGCTGCTCCCGTTAGGGGTGGCCACAGCAGATCAACTGTTTTCATTTCTTCCTATCCTCTGCATCTTGCTCTGTCACACCAACCACCTGCATGTCCTGTCTCACCACATCCATAAACCTTATCTTAGGCCTTCCTATTTTCCTGTTACCTGGCAGCTTCATCCTTAGCATCTTTTTCCCAATATACCCTGCATCCCTACTCAGCACATGTCCAAACCAACATAATCTTGCCTCTCAGGCTTTGTCTCCAAACCTTCCAACCTGGGCTTGACCCTCTAATATACTTATTCCTAATCCTGTCCATCCTTGTCACACCCAGTGCAAATCTTAACATCTTCAACTCTGCCACGTCAAGCTCTGACTGCTGCCTTTTTGTCAGTGCCACTGTCTCCATCCCATATAACATAGCTGGTCTCACTACCCTCTTGTAGACCTTCCGTTTTACTCTTACTGGTACTCGTCTGTCACAAATCACTCCTGACACTCTTCTCCACCCACTCCATCCTGCCTGTACTCTCTTCTTCACCTCTCTTCCACACTCACCATTACTCTGAACTGTTGATCCCAAGTACTTAAACTCATTCACCTTCACCACCTCTACTCCCTGCATCCTCACCATTCTTCTATCCTCCCTCTCATTCACACACATATATTCTGTCTTAGTCTTGCTGACCTTCATTCCTCTTCTCTCTAGAGCATATCTCCACCTCTCCAGGGTCTCCTGCACCTATTCCCTACTCTCAATACAGATCACAGTGTCATCTGCAAACATCATAGTCCACGGGGACTCCTGTCTGATCTCGTCTGCTGTTGGCTTCCAATAGCGATAGAAAATGGAAATCAAAATTTAATTCAGCTGTAATCAACGTACTGAATATTATAAAGGAGATAAAAGAACTGGAGGTGTGATGGATGCTTCAAAAAGGAAGGAGCAAATTGTGTAGAAATAAAAGGAATGTGTGGGAACAATACATGCAGGACAATATTTAGGAATAGGAGTAGGGATTAAGGGAAACCATGAAATGAGCAAGTTATATAATTTTGAAATGAACAATAGTTATTAAAATGAAAAGATATTTATAATGCATTAATGTAACATATGTCATTGTTTAAAACATGAAAATGTAATAAATGTAGTTAAAAAACATTAGGGTGACTGCAACATTTCCTATATAAGGAATTAAACAACAATGTCTGACTCTTGTGTTTATATCTGTTTTTGCTCAGAAGCAAAAAAAGCACATAAAGACTTCCAAGTCTTTCAGTTTTACAGCAAGGATCGTTTTAGATTCATTCTGAAAAGTCATTTTTTTTTCTCCCAGGATGCTTTGTCTATTTCAAAGTGGCTCATACTATCATATTGATCAAAATGGAATGGATTTTCTGTTACCTGCTGTTCTCTGAGTGGTAATTGGATGAGAGTTCAACTTGTCTGTGTGTCCTAATAGAATGTCACTCAGTGCACAAATTTCACTGGCAGTGATTTAGTGTGTGTGGCCTCTTTTTCTCCTTGTTTGTGAGTATGAAGTTAAATTGTGGGAGCTGCGAGGGGAACCATCATTCGTTTGCAATACATCAGTGAGTTGAATTGTGATTTTTTTTTCTTCTTCTTGAACCTTTAGCTAGTTAAAACTTGGGGGAAAATAGATTCTTGATTTTCTGTCTGGGGTTAGTATATTGCTTTGGCTACAGTTACTACTTTGATTTCTCAAATTCTGCAGTACTGTATTTAGTACATATCTGGCTTTTTCCTCTGTGAACATGGCCTTGTCTGTCGTTTCAACCTGCATGCATGCAGCCCATCAAGTAGCATCTGATGTTGCAGTAAAATACTTTATGAAGGTGAACTTTCATTTATAGCTTCCTGTAACTCCTTTTTCTCCAGCTATGTCTCCGCTTAATTACTGAAAATTCTTCTGGAAGACTGCTGGACAGTGGCAGTTACTTTGGCTAGAAGAGTTTCTGAAGTATAGTCTTTAATGTGTAAAGAGCCTGACAGTGTCTTACCCAGGAACACAGCTTCATTGGAAGTAATCCTTCTTTTATACCTAAAATGTTTTCTAACATTTTTGATGTCCTTCCATATCACTTTTGCAATATTCTTTACTAAAGGAATCCCTGCCAAGAGTAGCACAATGTCCTGCCACTATACCAAAGCCTTAGATTTTCAAGGATGTTGTATGTCAAATGTATGCTCACCGCTCAAGGCATAGGGCATAAAGTTGACATATGGACATACATACCTCAGAATTTCTTTGCTGCCAGTATGAATGCCATCTTCGATCATCAGTCTGGGCACTCCTTCATTTGTGGTGGTTACCAAGCCATTTTCAGATAAGTGCCCTGTTGGGATTTTCTTATCTTGTTTTTTTTTCTTTGGTTTGCGAGTTTACATGTCATCCAGAAAGGGAAAATGTCAGTGTACGAGATGTTCCCCATAAGGGCCATCACAAGCAGTGTCTTTTTTGCTTGAGTGCTTCTCATGACCATCAGTAGTTTGTCCTTAAGACCCTTCATAGTTGTCTCTCCTCTTTGTCTATCTACCTACAGAATAAATGTCTTAAGTTGTAGGCACCAAGTGCGATGGTGGAATCTTCCCATCCCAAGGGTCAGCTGTCTACCAAGAAGGAAGCCAAAAAAGGTCAGATTCGGCTGCTGTACCTCCTCCCCCAGATGTCTCTTTTGAGGCTGGTGAAAGCCCAGAGGATTGTCAGGTTGTTCTGTCAGATTCCTCTATCATGACTGCTTCAGAGGCCGGTATGGATCTGGCTTCTTGTACGTCCTCTGCAGATGTCCATTGTGGATGTTGACAGGGAACCTAGACTGATCATATCTGAGGGACTGAGAGCCATTCCACACATTCTTGTTTAGGAGGAGATTCCCACTACATTGATTGAATGTCAGCAAGGGTCCGAACCTCCTAAGGTCTTTAGGACCAATGTTTGTTTGAAGAAGAAGCAGAAAATTAAACATATTTCCCCTGCTCCTAAATATCCCCAGTGTGAATGGAAGGCTTTTACACAGGGGGGGTTTAATGCATTCATGGCCTTGAAGCCTCCCCAGGGAGTTTCTGTTCCTGCCCCACTTGGTCATCTACTCCACTTAAGAGGCCTAGGGAACAGGACTCTTTTGATGAGGAATTGGACTCTGTGGAAGATTCATTGGCTTACTCCTCTCAGATTCCTTCTCCATTGGACCATGGTTCTGAGGAGGAGGATTCCATTATCCAGATTCTCCCTTTAAGGAACTTTCTTTTGGGGATACTATCTTTGTTATAATGGAATTCTTTAAATGGGACTGTACTCTACTCAGGTTTTATGAGCTCCTCCCTCTGCTGCCTCTCCGGTCCTAGCTGCATTGTTAGACACTTTTTCAGCAGCTTTACAGGCTCCCAATTCCCAAACTCCAGCCCATATAAAAACTGGCAGATTCTATAAGGTGCCTAATGGCTTCAAGTTTCTGTACAAGTGTCCTTCTGCTGACCCATCTGTTGTGTCTGTTATGACCAACCTTCCAAACTATTGCCTTCTACTAAATTGCTTTCTTCTAACAAGGATAGTAGGGCCATGGAACAACTGGGCAAAAAGTTGTGTACTGCTGCTACCCTGGCCTTTCGTATCACACCCATATGACCAGGCATGTCTTAGCTCTTCTTTGTCAAGTTTATCAGGTTATTTTCAGATGTTCCTGATTCTGAGGGGAAGGTTTTGGCCCTCTCTTTGTTGACCTCCTCATCTCAAGTGGCTCTCCATTCTTTTAAATGTAAGTTATAAGGCAACTGATGCTTCTTCAAAAGCTGCTGCCTTTGACTCTGTGTTGAAGTGTTATTCTTAGCTTTGCTTCTAACTTTTACCTGATGATACTAAGTCCAAATTGATGGATGGTCCCCTTGATAATAAAAATCTCTTAGGTTCTACAGCTGCTGAGCTTTCTAAGTCCCTACAAGAAAGGGGCAAGGTCCTGCAGGAATTGAAGCATATTTTTGTTTACCGTATTCCTAAATTTCAGAGGAATTATCTTTCTAAGCCTGTCTTTGTATGTAGATAGTCTTGCCCACCTCCCAAAGATAAAAAGGGTTCTAGATGGGGTCCTCCTGCTAAGTCTACTCAGAAGCCAAATGCCTCTCTCCTGTGACTGCCTTTTGCAGGATGTGAAGGAAAGAAGTCTTTCCTTACCTGGGCAAACTGCTTCTTCATGCTTACTTCTCAGAGAACTTGATTCAGCACCTCAGCTATGTAATTTGGCTCTTGCAAAGCCTAGGGTTTACAGTAAATTTCCAGAAATTATTTCTGACTCATTCTTAGGATCATGTTTTTCCATTCTTATTCTGGCTTCCCTGCCACCACCCAAGGCTCTGGCTCCAACTGCCTTTTTTCAGCCCCTTCTTCCTCTTGTTTCAGTTACATCCAAGGAGTTTCTAAGTGCTATAGATTACATGGCTTCCACCATTTTATGCTTACTCTAGCCAGATGCTGTATAAGGTAGCTACAGTGGTTCCTAAAGCCAGTATGGCTTTAACTTTGTCATCCTTTAGGCTTTCTAGTTCCTCTTCTTCCAAGTCTCAAGCTATAGTTTCAGTGGCAGATTCATCAGCTCTCTTTCAACCCAGGGCTTCCTTTTCAGCCCCCAATCCCCTCACAGGAACTTTTTTCAGATGTCTCAGACACAGGGTGGGGTGCTCCTTTCAGCCCTCTAAAGGTTCAAGGTCTTTGGCCCATACATCAGAGGGTGGACCATATTAACATCAAGGAAGTGAGCACTCTCCTTCTTACTCTTTAGGACTGCCATACTTTTTTGTGGTACATCAACAAGCAAGGGGACACAACCCTACCTTTTGTGCAGTATAGCTCTTATCAGGTGACTGTTCAGGCTGTTTATAGTCCTTCAGAACAGAACATTGTTGCAGATTCTGTGAGCAGGTCCATAACACAGACTAATGAGTGGATGCTTCACAGACGTGTTTTTGTACAATGTCCACCACTGGGGTACTACTCAGATCTTTTTGCATCCCCTCTAAACAGACAGCTTCCGCTGTTTTGCACTACATTCCCAAGTCCTGTGGCATGGAAAGTGAATACCCTGTCTTTTTCTTAGAAGGGGATGTTTCTCTACACCTTCAGGACTCCCCCAAAATCTTGCAGTGACTCCCTTTTGGCTCAGACTGCATTTGTTCCCTCTTCTTCTGCATCTTCCCAAGGGCAGTCACTACATGTTACCTCACAGGTAAGACAAGAGGTCTCTCATCCATCCTCACTTGGCCACTCTTCAGCTGACACTGTGGGTGATAGGATTTTCATCCCTTTTAGGCATCTTTTTCTGATGATGTGCTTTAGGTTCTGCAGGAGGCCAGGAAACCCACTACCAAGAAGTCTTGTGTGTCCAAATGGAAGAGACTTTCTATTTGGTGCTTTGCTCATAACCAGGATCCATTTTCTGTGCCAGTTCCTCTTGTTCTGTCTTATTTGTGAATTGCCCAACAATGGCAAACAGAAAGGCAAAAAGCAAAGTCGTTCACTCCGTAGATTTTACCTTTGGCCTCAGATGAAGAAGTCTGTATTTAACAAGACGAAAAAAAGTGCTTCATGTTTATTTTTATGTTTATCGAGTGTTTTTTATCTTAGTAAAATCTACAGAGTAAACGACTTTGCCTTTTGCCTTTTTGTTTGCAATTGTTGGGTAATTGAAGTTTTGGAGTTGTTTTGTTTGTGAACTTATTTGTGAATTGCTCCATACTCAGTTGACATACTCTTCAGTTAAGCCTCACCTTTCAGCTAGTTCTGGTTGTCTGCCTTTGACTCCTTCTCCTTTGGCCTCTAGGTTTGAGGTCAAACAACTTCTTAAAGGCATCCTTCATATTAGGCCTCCCAGGAAACCTATTCCTCCTTCCTGTAACAATAATTTGGTTCTTGAAGAATTGATTGACCTTACTTCAGCTAGGAGGGTGTCTGAACTTCAGGCCATTATGGCTGTCCCTCCTTTCTTAGTTTTTAGTAGGGGGGGGGTCTCTTCGTACTAATCTGTCTTTTATGCCCAAGGTGGTTAATGAATTGTCTCTTATCAGTCTATTAATCTTCCCTCCTTTTTTTCCTTCTGCACTGTCTGCTAATGAGAAGGTTCTTCACACTTTGGATTTGCATAGGCAGTTCAGGTATTATTTGGATAAGACTAAGGCCATTCGCAAGTCTGAGCAGCTTTTTGTTTCTTTTCATCCCAGATCACTAGGTTTGGCTGTTTCTTAGCAAACCATTTCTTCATGGATCTCCAAGGCCATTTTCTTTTGTTGCTTTCAATGGAAAAGCCTTTCTGCTTCTGTAAAGGTTTATTCTGTCAGGGTTGTGGCTTCTTCTGAGCCTTTTTTCAAAGGATTAGATACAAATTCCATCACTGTGGCTGCTACATCTGTCCATACCTTTACGAAACTTTACAAATTGGATGTTATTTTCAGAGCAAGAGCTGGCTTTGCCAGAGCTATCATGCATGGTTTTCTTGAGGGCTCTTCTGGCCTTCCTCCTCCCAAGTTTCCTCTTCATCTTTTGTGCTCTACCTTTAGTAAAGAATACTGTCTGCAATAGTGATACGGAAGGTCATAGTACAGTTCTGTAACATCTTACCATAACAGTAGATGTCCTTCTGTTCACTTTTGCAGTATTCACTTCCTCCCACCTCCCTCTTCTGCTGTACTCTTTTCCTGTTATTCTTCTGGATGCACATGTTCCTCCTACTGCTTAGGACTGTTGTCCTTCTTGGGAATATTCATTTCTGAGGTATGTATGCCTGTACATCACCTTTATGCCCTACACCTTGAGCAGGGAGCATACGTATGATGTACAATGTCTATAAATACCTAAAGCTTTGGTATACTGGATGGACATTGGGTACCCTTGGCAGGTTATCACCTTGTTTAACGAATACTGCAACAGTGAAAAGAAGGAAATCTACTGTTATGGTAAAATTTTACACAACTGTACTTTCTTGTCCTTAGTGGTCATCACCTTAGCTTGACAGATTTATGCACTTCAAATTTTAGCGTACAAAGAATTTACTTTGTTTATAAAGACTGTCTCTGTGTGTGTCTCTCTCTCTCCTGTCTGGATGATTTATTTTCCTCCCCAAAATGGATTCTGTCACTCAGCCACTTAGTTTCTGTTTGTAGAGTGCCAGTCAGTTCTTAGATGGTGAACAGTCCACTGGAACAGTAAAACCATAGACATAACAGTTTGTAAACTGGTAATAGTAAAAGCTACAGATGAGGCTAGTCTGTTCACCTCTATGCTTATGTTATCTCTCTTCCCATCCCAGATATGAAAAACAGCTTGTATGCTTTCAGAAAACATTAACTTTTAGCCCTAAAGAAGTGCCCTAGCTATCTTTAAATAAAATTAAATTGTGCACTGTTCTATTAACTGCATTAAAGTGTTAAGGCTACTAGGGAAGTTGTTACATCTTATTCACTTCCTGTAATTTCAAACCTAATTTTTTTCACTGAACTGTTTGCCATTGTACCTCTAACTTTTACATTTCCCACAACAAATCAGAATTTTCAAGACTAACTGCTTTCACCTGCAGACAGCTTGTTTCCATGGAAGTGTACTCAGTAGTTAGTCTTTGTAAATTTCACTCAGAAAAGATTGCACAGCTACCCTCAGCTGCAGACGTCTCAACTCCACTGAACATTTGCCAGTGAAAAACAAACAAGCTAATATCTTTGAGTTGTAGGAAGCTTAGCATTTCCATGGCATTCATCATTTTGTATTAGTTTTTAAAGCGGCATGCTTACAAAAAGACTTGTTTACATTTGTCAAAGGTAATAATCTAGATATTTATCCTTGTAAACTAAAAAGAGAAAAATATCCTAATTCTAGATGCAATATAATCAGTGCACTTTTACACCCCACCCCCACCCCTGCAGTTCAAGGTCACAGCATATGAACATTAAGCTTGCTTTTGTCCAGCCTTTTTTGTTATACTCTAAAACCTATATTTCTTACAAATAAAAAAATAACTTGCTTACTTTTATATCCTTAATACATAAAACAGTCATAGAAAAGACTCCTCCACATTTAAAATACCTCTGAGTACACACTACACACAACTGTTTTACTGTATCTAACCTGCAGTTTATATCATTAAATATTTTATACAAATACTGATACCCATTGTTTTACTTAGTTACTTTCCCCCTTTTAGTGTCCCTATAAACATTAATGAAATAAAGTAGGATGTATGCTTTACAGTCTACCCACAAGTTTAACAATGTCAACAAAAGTCCACTTTTTCTTATCAAAACCATATTTCTCAAATGTGATAAGATGCTTTATAGTCTTCCATTTATTCACTAACTTTAAAGTTGCTGGTCTTCCTGTTCATCTCCACCCCCCCATCCCAGACTGTGGTTCAAGTCCAAGGTAGTACTGATTCTTATAACCACCTCCTGTGTTTTATTTCTCTCTCAAGCATTTTCCTTTGGAACATTGGAAAATGTTTCACTGGCAAAGTCTCTCTATGAACCTTATTGCCAGAAGAATGAGTCCTCTTCTGCTTGCTGACTCACTTTTTGTTGGATAAACATTTTTTACTTCCTCCTTTGCCTGTTATGCATCAAAATATGAGTTTGCATCTCCAGGGGAAAAAAAAAAACACTTTGAAGACATCTGAATATACCAGCATGAATCTCACACCTGGCTCTTGACATTCCCTGATTAATGGGGTAAATTTGCTTTTCTTCTGCCGGGTGTGCAGTGAATAATCATGTTCTACAAACACTCTGCTGTCCGCAATTTTTAATACTTTGGCCTTCTGCCACAGTTTCATCAGGATCAACTCTTTCTGCTTGTATGAATGCATCTTTACTAATATAGGTCTTGGCTGCTTTCTCGTGGCCATGTTTGAAGCATACACTGAGTGTGCCCTTTCAGTTAAGAAATTCTGCTGTGGAACACCAGTCCAGTTGCTTATTTGTGCTTTCATGAAATTAATACAGTCTGCTCCTTCCAGTTTCTCTGGTACAGCAAACAATCTTAGGTTTTCTCTATACACTATATCTCCTACTATTTTTTTAAGGAGTTCTTAAGAAACCTCATATTTAGCCTGTTTTTTCTTCATGTCCGCCTCTGATTTTTGCAGTTTTATCAGTTTGTCTGAATGGCTAGTTAAAGCTTCTTCTGTTTTTCCAACCTTTTGTTGTTTGAATTGATTTATTATTTCAGTGTTTCATTTATTTTAATCACATCTTATTTTTTCCTCTAAATTACTAGAAGCCATCTCTTGAACCAAAGCTGAAGCCTGAACTGTTTTTACTGAACGGCTGCAGAATCCTTCCCAGACAGTGTTTTCTCCTCACGTTTTTCTGACTGATTTTCTGTCAGGTTTTCTAAATTTCTTCTTTGATGGCATCCAGGCAGTGTATTTACTAGCCCGGTGTATACCATTTTGTCAAACTAAAAATTGAATACCTCTTCATCAAACTTTATCCATCAAAACTTAATCCATTTGAATGATCATTTCAGCAAAGATTTTCCCAGAGAGAAAAACTAGCTGCCCATCATTGGGAGTTTGCCCTTTCCCCAACTGTAGTGCGATCTCGGAGTTGGTATCTTCAGATGGGGTGTGGGTTTTAAATTGTGATGTTCAGTAGGTTGGCAGAGAATTTTTTTTCCTTGGGAAAACCTTCGCTGAAATGATCGTTTGATGAATTAAGTTTCGATGGGTAAAGTTTGATGAAGAGGTATTCAGTTTTTAGTTTGTGTGATAAAATGATATAGATCCTACTAGCCAGTAACTGAATTTTACCAAAAGAACAATGTCAGTGACGCTCCTTTTTCTTATTTTCTGTTTTTACACTGGGAGACCTGAAGTTATGCTGTTGATCGGTGTGCAGCCATCTTGGAAGTCCCATCTCTGTGCTTTTCTTCCCATGTTCTAAAAATGGGAGAAGGTGTCATCCTTACTCTTGTTGTACACCATCAGTTATTCTACCCTCTTTGAGTCACTGAGGACTAAGTAGATGGAATAGTTATTTTCTTTGGTTATGGCAGGAATGGTTGTGAGTTTGCCAAACAGATGATTTCTGGATACATAGATATCTGCAGTGTCTTTCATTTTAGAAAGCATACTGGTCCTACAACAACTTTGGGAAATGATATTTCAGCAGGAGGATGGTTATTTCTGGCAGATGTTTTAGGATGTTTTCATAGAATATATTTGTGCCACATCTGGTTGGTCATTGATGCACCACACTTTAATTTAAACCTAAACTCTAGAAATACCTCTTCAGAAGGGGTGTCCTTTAACACATTATGCCCTGAAGTCCTACTGTCTTTTTGGTGGGCACTGGTTGGAATTCTACCCTGCTGTTCCAGCCATTACATTATGCCTTTCAATGCATACCAGAACATATATGTGAAGAGCATACATATGTATTGTCCTTTGTGGGGCCCAATGGATGCATTGCTCATACCCTTTATTCAGTTTTTCTTCGGAAGCTTCAGCTGATACATTATGGCAGTAGGGTCTTATGTGAAGAAGTTTGATAATTTCATAACTTTCCCATGTAATGTAGCTTTGTGCAGCTGTAGCACTATGTTCAACTATGGCTTAAGAATTTCTGATCATGGGGAAAGTCATGCCCCTTAGCCCTACAATAGAGATGCTATGCATGGGCCAGGGGGAGCATGCGCACACCATGAGGAGTTTGATATTTTAAGAAGGATCTAATAAGTGGGCAAAAACGAATGTACACGTATGTTCCACCCACTGCTGAAGGGCCCTTTTGAAGATAAGTTGATATGGTGGGTAATCAGTTATTCTCAGTAGGTGTAATTTTGGTCTTTGCCCCATAGCTGCAAATTAATTTGGCTGAGTTTCATGTTGGACTTAAATATTTTACAGACCGCATTTTGACTGGATGATGGAATGCTGTCCCAGTGGAACAGCTACTGTGGTGGCAGTTTTTTTTTTCCTGTTCAGCTGTCAGTTGTATTTGGTATGTGTGATTTTACATTGGTAAATTAATTTACGGGTAGTCACATGGTTATGGTTTATTTTGCAGTACTCATAAAAACATGATACCTCTTGTTTTGTAAAAATCATTTTTAGCAGTGATGTTCTTGGAACAAGGAAGGCACAGCCTCCCTCTCATTTTTTTAACATTTTGTTTGTAATACAAATAAACTAAAATATATTAAGGAACATTAGTGCATAGGCACTGCTTCTTTATTCTTTTTCTAGAAGCTGTCATGATTTGATTTTACAATGTGAAGAATCAGGATGAAGAGTTATTTGCCCAGACCTTGCAGGACTTGTAATGGTTAGACAGTGAGCAACGCACTGCTGTTGACTGGAGAGCTTATACTAGTAGTCAGCAGCTTGCACTTGCCAATTAAAAGTGGCACTGAGTAATGGGACTATGCTAGACTTATCCCACTTTTTGCTGTTCATATTTACAATGTCTGTGTTCTAAGCACTCGCACATTTGCAGAATCACACCCTGGTTCTGTCTTTTTCCCCCCACTTAATTAAGAGTTTCAAACTACAGTATTGTCTGAAGTGCTATTTTCTGTAACAAGAGAGAGAGAGAAAGGACAATGCTGCAGAAATTGTACACACTAGAGTTCAGCTTAAGCCCACAGTGAAATGGCACTTCTGAACTACATTATACTTGAGTATTCACATTAAGATAATATTCACTATGCAATGATGTGCAAAGTATAACATTTTATCTTAACAATGTACAGCACAATCTGATCTGATTAAGATAATCCACATAGCCACAGAAGTATTTAAGGAGTGCATTCAGTTATGCCACTGTCCAAAATGGAGGTTTGTTTTAAACTGAGTAGAATAAGGCAAACTATGCATTTAAATACTGTAAACAGTCATAATGTCTTTCCTGGCTCATTCTTCCATATTTTTAGGCTACAAATTTTCAGCACTGCAAATTCAACTGTAGTTCTTTAATTTGTTGTTTTGGAGTGGTGTCCATTTTATTGGTTTTAAGACTGTGTCAACAGAAGACCACATAGTTGGATTGATCAGGTGCAAAATGATGAAATGTCTGAAAGTTGCATTTCACCCACTTACATTTTACAAGTGTAAGTTGCATTTGTATGACTACTTGTAATTTCTATCATTTTGATTTAGAAGTTCAGTATTTAGTCATATCTATTACATTATAGGATTTGGCACTGTAGTACTAGTTCATTGTCATGTGATTTTCAAGGAGTAAAAAAGCACAATCTTGAATGCTTATGCTTCTGGTTGTCAGTGCATTCTTGTTTGTCAGACCTAGCAGAAATCCACATTAGAAGCAGTCAGTGTTGTTCGTTTATAAACAAGGAAAAAGCAAAAGT
>NC_056747.1:522944198-522977329 GCF_019279795.1 Protopterus annectens | reverse complement strand
TAGTGGAAGGTTTGTGAGAAGATAAAAGAATGTGGTAAACTGGAGAAGAGAGCTTTGGTTGTCTGGCTTTCAATGGAATTGTAGAAACCATGCGGTCAGTTTTAGGCCCAAAATGTCCAGGCGAGTAATGTCTGTCAGGTGAGACAGGAAGCCTGGATTTGGATCCAAAATCCAAGGTGAATAAACTAGGTCAGGCCAAAGAAAGGTTAACCAAATCTGTTGAGGCCAATAAGGGACAATGAGGATGACTTTATTCTTCAATTAGGTTGCTTTCTGTAGGAATTTGAGAAGTAAGGGGGTTGTGGGATAAGCATAGAGAAGACCTAGGGGCCAATCATGAAGGAGGGTTTATCTCAGTGACTCCCCCTGCAGAGGGATTAGGGCAAAGAACCTGCTGCATTTCCTGTTCAAGGGAAATGCAAATAGGTCACAGCATGGCTGGCCCCATCTGCGGAAAATTATTTCTGCCACTTTTGTGTTGAGAGACCTTTTGTGAGGTAATAAAATAGACCTGCCCAACTTATCTGCTATCACATTGGATTTCCCCAGTATATGTGTTGCTATCAGAAATCGGTTTGAAGAGATCGGCCACTGCCGCACTCTCATAGCTTCTTAACACAAAGGATAAGATCTGGCTGCTCCTTGTTTGTTGACGTACCATACTACAGACATATTGTCCATTTGAATTGCAATAGTTCTGGAAAGGAGAAAGTTTTGGAACACCTGCAATGCTAGGAGTACTGCTGTAATTTCCAACACATTGATATGCAGGTTGGCTTCTTCTGGGGACCACATACCTTGAACACTCTTCCCAAGAAATGCCCTCCCCAACCTGATCCTGGATGTGTCCATGGTCACTATGGCCTTATGCTGAGGGAGGATGAATAAATGACCTTGTAGTATTAGAACTGAGTGAAAACAACATCAAAGGTACTTTTTGCATGCCTGAGTTATGCTGCTTTTGGTGGACACAGGTTGCTGTAAATGGACCACTGGGTTGTTAACATCCATGAGAGGATTCTCATATAGTATCTTGCTAGTGGAAGTAGTACAATTGCTGCAGACATCGATCCCAGGGTCTGTAATATATTTCAGACTGGCAATACTGAACTTCTGGGTATCCTTCTGACTTGAATACAAATGGCTTGAACCCTCGATAATGGGATAGATGCTGTCATTGATGTGTTGAAAATATCTCAGAAGCTGAGATTTGTTGTGGTTGATTGTAATGCCTAGGTTGGAACAAATCTGGAGCACATAGCTTAAAGCTGCTATAAGCAGATGCTTGGTCGAGACAGTTAGGAGTCAGTCATGTGTCCTCTGTACTTCTTTTTTTCCTGGCATCCAGGCAGTGCACTTACTAGCCAGTTACTGGAATTTACCCAGAAACACAAAAGTCCACTGGCATTCTCTGCTGAGTTTCTGTTTTCACACTGGGAGAGCTTGAATTAAGCTGTTACTCAATGTGTAGCCATCTTGGAAGTCCCCAAAATATTTATCTTAATGTAAAATTTTAGGTAGAACATAAAATTGCAATGCCTGAACTTTATGATGAAGTTCCAGTGGTATCATCTTCCATCTCTGCCCAGTATCTGTCTTGATTTCTCCAATGCTTTATTATAAGTCATCTGAAATGTTTCTTCTGCTGTATCCCTAGCCAAACTGCAAAGTATTTAATTGGGTCCTTTTTAACCCCTTGTCTTCTTCTGTACCAGTCCCTTCTACTGGGTTTATGTAAATTCTTTTAATGTGTGTCTTTTCTTTATTGATTTTATAGCCTGATAATCTACTGAAATGTTCAGTCATCTTCCATAACAACTTACTATCTTCCCTCAGGTTTACTAATATCATCAATATATCATCTGCATACAGTGTTAGCTTCCTTTGTGATCCCATCCAGTTGTTCCCACTTATTCTTGATGCCCTGATTTTAATTCATAAGGGTTGCAGGTACATTGCAAAGTAAAAAGGCGACACGACAATGTTGCTTTGTTCCCCTTTATAATGGAAGGTTTCCAAACAATCTCACCTTGATTTTAATTCTTGACTCTGCACCCTTATACACTCTTCTCAACATCTTATTTAGTCTTTCAGGTATCCCCATTTTACTTTCAAGACAAATAAAAATTTCCATCCTACTCTGTCAAAGGCCTTCTTGGCATCTGGTGACATAATTGCCAATTATTTACCTCTCTGTTGCTCATCTCACATTACAAATAAGGTAAATATGACATTGTCTGCTGTCCCCCTGTAAACCCATATTGATCTTCATGTATGATTGTTTGTTTGCCATTATTGTGATGAGTGCTTTATAATCATGATTTAAAACTTACATTGTCCTGTAGGAGAGTTTAAGACCAGAGTCCTTCTCATGTTTATAAACTGATAATATTATGGTATCTTTCTAGGACGTTGGAGGATCCCCTCTTATTAACCCCGTGAATGTATGTCTCCAACCTTTAACAATAAGATCCTTTATTAATAGCCGTACTTCATTCAGGATGCCATCTCTTCCATGTGATTTATTGACTGATGTTTTGCAAAGTATGTCTTCTGTTTCCTGTGTTACATCCATTTCCAAATATGTGAGCTCTTCAGGTTATGGGAGCTCAATATTTGTAAAACATTCATCTTCCCCCGTTTCACTAATTTCCCCTTCATTTTCTTCCTTATATAGTTCCTCATAAAATTTCTTAAATGCCTGTATTATTTTCTCATCTTTCTCTTCTCCTGTTGCATCTTGGGGTCTCTTATTTTATACATTCCACTTTCTACTTTGTGTTGCCTATAACCAGAATGACAGAGCTCTGAGTGGTTGTGGGCTGATACTAAAATACAGTTGCTCTACTCTTTGACAGTCTAAACATCATCTTATTATGTTCTTCCTGCTGAAGTCTTATTATTCCAACCACTACTTTTCTCCCTGTCCTCCCACTGTCTTGTAGTCTTTTGCAGTCTTCCAATTCACACTGTAGCCTTCCCATTTTTCTCTTATTCTATGTATATGCCATTTCTTTTTGAACTCTCTTTTTAAACTTATCCAACTCCTGTCCTGTCCATGCTCTCATATTTGAAACCTTCGCTCTCATTTTTCCTTCCATCCATTGTTTATCATTCAGATTGTTAGCTGATAGCCACGGAATCTCTAGTACGTATCCATGTTTTCTTGACGACCATCAATTCCTTCTTTTATCATTGCATGATTCATGGATAGTTTTGGTTCAACATGTATTCTCTCCATTTTATCCACATCTTCCAATCTTACATATACCCTGTCTAACCCTGACCATTCTTTGTATCTTGCTGAATAAGAACTGTAGTCCTGACTTCCTGTCTCTCTTTCTCTTACCCACCAACAGTCCGTGCAGCTCACAGACCACATATGTTTTGTTGGAAACCAGTTTTCTTTCACAAGCTTTTGGTTCCTTGGCTCTCCCCTTCATACTTACTGCTTATGCAGTTCCAGTCTCCCATCACTATTCTCAGGCCTTCTTGGCCAGTCTTCACTGTTGTTAACAGTGCTCTTATACCTTTTATTTTGGGTGCTAGGGTGAGTATACAGACCCACTGTCATTGTCTTCTCTCCCTGTATCCTTCCCCTTATTCCTGTCATCATCCCTTTTTTTCCTGTCGCTGTTGACAAACTTTGCTATTATCACTACCCTGCTTTTTTTTTCTTCTTTCCCATGCCGGATCAGTGAGGATTTAAAAATCTCCTGCATTCACTTTAACTCTTCAGTGTTCAGATGCATTTCCACCAGTGCTACTATGTCTCCCTCTATCCTTTTTGCCTTCTGGAATATCTGGTCCTTTTTTATTGGGATGTTCAATGTAGCCGATTAAATTCTTCCATTTCCTTTCTCTGCTGGCATTATATCTGTTACTATTTTTCTTTCTCTCCTATTAACTCATTACATCCGAGTGACGCCTCCAGGTGCATCTGCAGTTACCTCCTACTGCTCCTCTAGGCGTCAAATATTACTTGTTCATACTTGCATTAATAATTCCAAAACCATGCTACATACAAGGTGTCAGAATATTTTATCTTGAAGCATACATGATGGCAAACACACTTATAATGATATTTGACCTCTTTCAATGAGTATTTGTTAGAATTATAAGGTGATAACTTATTTTAAAGGCTTAGGCCACACCCACTAGGAATTAAAGGTACACACTCAAAAGAGTTGTACTAGAGGGAATGAGTTAACCTCCAGCTCAACAATCTCACAGTATCCATTGATGTTCCTGTCTGGCTTATGAACAATTCTTAATATTTATTCTGTTCTCTCCCTTTACAACTTGCTCCCTTAACTATATGCAGACTATTTATATTATCCTCCAAACTCTGACATCTAATATCCCTCCTGGCGATTCCTCCTCATCAGCCCCCAACCATTATAATGGTTGTTGCTAAATGCCTAGGTTGGCATCTCTGTGCAGTACTGCTGATACTATTATCTTTAAACTCAGTATCATAGTTCTTACAATGTTTGTTAATGTTTCACTTTACCGTTACACAAATCAATAACATCTTGCCAGTCTCCATCCTAATCACCAAATCAGTTACATTTTCATTAAATAGCGTTCAGCTATGTAGTTAGGACACATCCCTCTTTGACTGCATTCTTGCAGTATTTGCCCCTTACTTCTCCTGTAGCATACCTAGTTAGCATCCTGTGAAGTGCATTGCTTTCCAGTACTAGTAAATATCTAGTGGATAATTATCCCGTATTATATAATGGGGATGGGGCCTGATGGGTTAAAATATGTAGTATAAAGCAAAATTGGGTTTCAAGCTTCTTCAACCCAGGCGTTCCTTTTTAGAACTCTACAGTTTGGGTGCAGATAATAAAACTTTCAAAGTTGGTTGTGTAGCACATCTGGTCATTACGAAATGAATTTGAGCTTTTTAACTAGCAGCTGAACATAAAAGCAAGCCATATAATAGATCGATGTTAAGTACATAAAGACCAACTTCATATAAAGAAGAAGCCCAATGGAGTATATACAATAGAACAGTCAGATTTCAGGCTCACTAAACCCCAAAGCTTCCTTTTTTAATTGTAAAACTCGCGTAAATACTGAGGCTTTCAAAAATGGCACTGTAGCACTTCTGGCTTTTACAGAATGAACTAAATGTAGCATTTATTGTGCTACAGAGTGATATAGTATGCAAACCTTAGAAAAGATTAATATATTTTTAATACCTTTATTGAATTATCACCTAAGACAAAAGCAAACGTACATTTATATAAATATATGTTTGCTTTTGTCGTAGGCTGCTAGCTCCGCTCGTTAGCATGTAGTGCTGCTCAGTAGAACTCTGATAGCTTCTTTCTGTACTCCTTCCTGTTCGGGCGCTTCTTATTACAGTAAGAACCACTCTGCCCTGAAGTAACTGCAAACAAGATTTTTTCCGCTCCCATCAATAACTAAGCAAAATTATCTGCCTCTCCCAAGGAGGACAGTACAGCTTCTTTCTGCGCTCCTTCCTCTCCAGGCGCTTCTCATTACAGTAAGAACCTCCCTGCCCTGAAGTAACTGCAAACAAGATTTTTTTCTGCTCCATCAATAACTAAGCAAAATTATCTGCCTCTCCCAAGAAAGACAGTATATGTAACTAAACTGTGCTTTTTCTCCAGAAAACATTTTTAGCTCTGTGCATGCTAGCAGCCTGCTGCCGTCTCTAAGCCAGTCTCCCACCACCCACCCCGTTTTTCCTTCCCCTGCCTGTTTTTCTCTGGTGATACCTTATAGCCATTCCAAAGTGTGACCACCAGGTGGCAGTATTACTCCATTATTTTATTCCTAAATTCTAATTTATGATAGCCCAGTGCTAATTCTTCTCCCAGTGTATTTCCCCTACTTAACCAAATTTAATATAATGAAACCTAAACCACATTTAGCCAAGAATCTAGTTGGTCTCAATTCTCTTTAGTCTCTGTCAGTGTTACCTCCAATCAAACTAATAATTTTTTTAAAAACTAGAATCTTTCTGCATGATAAAGCTCCCCTCGGAAATATCTGCATCTGTGAGGCTCGTCTTAATTCAACTTTACTGATTGTTTTATTCTTGCTTACCTTACCTCCTTCTCCTTGAGTCAACCCGCTCCATTCGCCCTACGGGCTTACTCCGCTCCTCACCCTGCCACCAAATCTCACCCACCCTAGACCCTCTACACTTACAGTGAATTACTCACACCCACATCCAATCAAAATACACACCACTCTCATAATCAAATTACCCAGTCTAATCCATACATTACTCCAACCCCACCATGCTCATTCCACAATATCCAATCTCTCCGACACACTACCCCCACACCATCTCAGCTTAAACCTACCACCAACCCCATCCAAATAAATACCATGACAACCAAACTAGCCTCTCTCCTAACTCTTAACACTAATTCTTACTTCCTTATCCTACTTGAACTATCTTACCAGACTTCTCTCTGCCAGTCACACTCCCTCACTTCACTCAACTATTTCATCCTACTTAACACACACACACTCCTGCACCTGCATATTCCGTAGCTGCTACCCCTGAACAATATCACACTTTTCCACTATAAAGTATTACCTCAGCCCAAAAACGCAACTCCTGTATATACTAGCCCGAACTCCATAAAGCTTACAACCCATAAAATAGTTACTAAGCTACTTAAAAACCTCTTCTCTCACATTCATCATTTCATCTCTATCCTCATCTCTAGTGACATTCACCCAAACCCTGGCCCTTTTCCCTCACATAACTCTAATTCTCTCACCCCAGTCAGCTACCAAATTCCTCCACATTACAGCACTAAATGCTCAGAGCATATGTAACAAAATCCCTAACCTCCACGCCTGGCTTCTCCGAATTCTGATCAGGTAACCTGATATTCTTTCCCTCTCCGAAACCTGGCTTAAACCTCATATACTAGACTCTGAATTGTCTCCTCCCAACTTTAGTATTATCAGAAAAAGATAGAACACATAAAAAAGGGGTGGTGTTGCTCTCCTCTACTCCTCATACCTCTCAGTTATCCCCTACTCTAAACCTGTTCCCAAATTTGGCAAGGCTGAATTAATTCTAGCCCTTCTTCAGGTAAATAAACATAAGCTAATTTGCATTGTCTCACTCTACATCCCTCCTGGTGACAGTGTCTCAATTCTTGAGGACATTCTATCCTGGCTCTCTACCAATATCACCAATGAAACTATAAACTTGGGTGATGTTAACATCAGCTGGGTCAATATTCAATCTCCAGCTAATTCCCTAAACATAAATCTGTATAATTTCACTCAACTTATTAATTCCACAGCTAAACCTTCTAAAGATCTCTTTTCCGGTAGCACCCTGGACTGGATTCTAGTGTCTCATCCCCATTATATTTCTGATAGTGGTACACTTCCTGACCCACTAGGTGACCACCTTCCACGTTTGTCCATTGTCTTCCTTCCTGTCCACAACTAACCCATACCTACACCACTATTTGGCACCTAAAAAACTTCAACCCCAATGAATTCTCAGACACACTAAAAAGAACCAGCTGGAATCCACTAAAAACTTTATCCCTAGAAAATCCTGTTACCTATTTTAATACAATCTTCTTAAACCTGCTAGACTCCTTTGCCCCCTGGAAAACAAAATGTATAAAAACTAACTCTGTCCCCTGGCTAACCAAGAATACCCTAGCCACTATGCGACTCTGTGATAAAGCTTGAAAACTTCACCATAAAACTAAAACTATAATCTCACTTAATGATTATAAAACACTTTGCAACAAAGTTAAAAAAACTTATTATATCAGACCGTAAAGCCTGATCTGATATTGTTAATCCTCGTTCATTCCTTACGTGTGGGTATCTGTTCCGACCTCGGAACCGAGCCAGCCATCTTCCAAGCTCGCGTCAGCTACAAACTCTCGAGCTAAAACTCTTACCCAGAATTCCCCTCTCCCTGTTACCTCAGATTTTGTTTGCCGCATCGCCATTCGGTTGTGTCAAGCTACTTCTCTTGAGCTAAGTACAATATTTTTCTTCATTCTAAATTCTAAAACAGCTTTTTCTCACAGAAACGTTATTACAGTTTTCTCTTACCCTATCGCATTTAGCGAATTTCCTTTCTTGAATCTTTTCTATTTTTTTCCTCCACCTTTACCGTGAGGTAATTTATTTTTTACCATCGTTGGTAAACTCCCTTTCCTTCCTACCTTCGGGTAATTCTTGTACCATTGCTGGTATTTTTTCTGGGTTTCCTTTTTTCTTTCTAAAATGGCAGATAAAAAACGTAGTCCAGGATTTAAAAGATGTTTAGATTGTGGCCATAAATTACCTACTTCAGATGCAGATTCCCTGTGTTTCTATTGCTTGGGTGTGCCTCATTTAACAGTTGACCTTCCCTGAGGGATTTGTAGGAATTTCTCTAACAGGACGTTGGTTGAGAGAAAAAATAAATTAATATTGAAGGGGCTACTTCATCTCCTTTTTCAGAGGCTATTTCTGGGTCTGAGGCTTCAACCCCTCCAAGATCCCGTAAGAAAAAGAGTGATGAACATATAAAGGCCAAGTCTCTTCCTTCGTCCCCTGCTGGGGACCCCCAGGAACCAAGACCCAAGAAAGCTAAGCTTTCCAGTTCGGATTTGACTTCTTCGGCTCCAGCGCTTTTGGTACCTAGACCTTCGGTACAGAGGCCATTGAAGACATCTGTGACTTCGGCAACTACTAGCGTGCCCTTTGCGGTATCGGTACCGAGGGGCTCCTCGGTTCAGACTTCTTTACCGGTACCGACTGTCCAGTCGATGCAGACTGTCACGACGTCGATTGATTTTTTGACGCCCATTGCCTTTTCGGCTCTGACTACCCAGCACCGAACATTCAGTTATTGGCACAGAGTTTTTCGGTTCCAGCCTTAGCGCCAACAACCACTTCGGTACTGACCTTATCGTCGGTGCAGACCATGACTATGGCATCGATGATTTCCTCGGTGCAGACACATGTAGTTCAATCCTTTACAGCCCTGTTGTTTTTGGTGCAGACCTCCGAGGTGGGCACCGAGCTTGCTCCGTCTTTGGATAGACCTGACTCCCCCTCAGCCATGTCTGTGAAATCCACTAGAAGCCTCTCTGAACATGACATGTTGCGTTGTGCTTTTGGCTAGAGGTATCCCGCCCCTCCAGGACCTATCCTTCTTCGGGAGGTGATTACCCTTTACCAAGGACCCCTACTTATTTTCCTCCTTCATTGCCTTTGAAGCCTCTTGATATAGCACAGTCTTCCCCCTCTATGGTTCCCTTTATGGACCTCACTAAGGAGCCGCAGTTGCCTTTGTGGCAGGAGAGTTTTGCTACGACCCAGGATGTCAGCTGTGGCATACGTAATTTGGTGTCTCACAGCCATCCAGGGACTCCAAGTTGGCAGGCTGAGTCACTTAGGAGAGGGGTGACCCCTACTCTGGGGACTCACCCCTCTTCAGGTGGACCAGCCTTCCAGCTAATGAAGAAGGCTCTTTCGTCGGTTGGCAATCCTGTGCTATCACTCTCCCCGCCCTCCACTGGACCGCAATGTACACAAGTCACTCCAAGTGGACACCGGGCGCAAGGGCGTCAGGATATACTCCCACAGGAGACCCCTTTTTTGCTGTCTTCCCCAGCTTCTCCCTCTGAGGAAGTTCATGAAAAGAGCTTGTGCAAGAGGAAGCACATAGACTCCACAGAGGAGTCCCTTACTGAAGACAGACTTTGATGATGGGGAAGGGTCCCCTCAATCACCCTGTGAGGTATCCTTTGGTGATATTCTTGAAATTCTTAAACAGAGAGGTGACTGGCAGCCCTTGAACCCAACCTATTAATTGTGTGTGTTCCTGCAGGCCTTTTACGCCCAGCCCCTTACCTCCTGGGTTACTCTACCTGCCGACGAACTGGTCCGGCTCGTCGTGCAGCATGCGTGGAAGGCTCCTGACACCGTTGAGGCCACTCCCCGGAGGCCAGATAAAATTTTGTCCCCTCCTGCTACTGATCCCCATTGGTCCAAAGGTCTTCCTGTAGATGCTTTGGTGTGGCGGCTGCAACTAAAAAGGACTTGGCGGAAGAAGAAAGCCAGACTGTTCATCCACCCAACAAAGAGTCCCAGGCTCTGGACAGAATAGGGAAGCGTACTTTTGCATCAGCAACCTTTGCAATCAGGTCCCTGAACTATATGGCACACTTTACCAGGCTTCAAAGATATTTAATTTCTGAGCTGTCTGAAACTTTGGCTGGTGCTATGTCTGATGAGGTCCGTGACAAAGTGACCTCTCAGCTAGCCACCATTGAATCGATATCTAACTCCTCCATGCGCCCGATATCTCACACATCAGAAGGAGCAGCTAGAGTGGCGAGTTCAGGCATTGTTCTGAGATGACACGCCTAGATGCACTTGTGTAATTTCGCAGAACCCTTCAAGGCTTCCTTTCTCAACGCTCCCATCGAAGCCTCTTCATTGTTTGGACCCAAGGTTAAAAGCACACTGGCTAGATGTGAACAGGATGGGTAAGACCCTTTCTGCCGTGGGTGTCCATTGTTCTTCCCCTCAACTGTCTTTCTCCAGAAACCAGAAGAGTGGGAAGATATGGTACAAAAAGTCTCAGGTTCCTTTCCGTGACACACAGGCCGAGTTCTCCCCTAGCGGCAGAGGGGAAACTCACAGGGAAGATGCCCTTTTTGGGGCATAGGGGGTCCGCATAACCAGGGTTCCAGTGACTCTTTCCCTGGCCAATCCTACCAGCGCTCTTGAAGAGTGGCCCAACTGCTTTCCTCTGGAAGTGGTTGGGGGTCGTTTCTCTTTGTACCCTTCTGCCTGGCTAACCATCACCACTGATTCTTGGGTACAAAGGATAATAACCAGAGGTTATCATATTCCCTTTGACCTTTGTCCCGCTCCCCTAAAAAACTTACCTGACATTCCACCCAGTCAAAGGAAAGAAGCAGCTTGAGAGATTTCAAAACTGCTAAGAAAAAGAGTCATCCAAATAGTCCCTACAGAGCCGATAGGATCCGGATTCTACTCAAGACTATTTTTGATGCCAAAGAAAACCGAGGACTGGAGACCAATTTTGGATCTCAGTGTATTGATCAAATTTGTAAAAGTGCAAAAATTCTGGATGGTCACAATACAGTCTATCCTCCCGCTTTTGGAAAAAGACGATTGGATGTGCTCGATAGATCTTCATAAAAGTGGACAGACCATCAAGAAGATTCCTTCGCTTCCGTGTGGGAGCCAGTCACTACCAGTTCAGAGTGCTGCCCTTCGGACTTTCTACAGCCCCCAGAGTGTTCACAAAGTGCATGACAGTCATCACAGCTCACTTGCGACTACAAGGATTCCAGGTGTTTCCATACCTAGACGACTGGTTCATCTCTGCCCCCACCAGACATCTATTGGAAGAAGCCCTGGCATACTCTCTCCTCTCTGCAGAAAGGCTAGGCATAACCATAAACTGGCAAAAATCCAATCTCACCCCTTCTCAGTCCACAGAATTCATAGGGGTCATCTTGAATACAAAGAATTAGAGAGAATCCATTCCAGAGCACAGAATTCTAAGGATAAAGCAACAACTGATCCCAGTTCTTTCAAGGGAGAAATCCACAGCTCACTCTGTTCTACGGGTGTTGGGTTCCATGGCAGCCTCCATCACCATTGTCCCCCTGGCCAGGTTTCACATGAGGCTTCTACAATGGCTACTGCTCACCCAATGGTATCCCTTTCAGTACCCTCTTTCAGCCAAGATTTGGGTAACTCACAGGTGCAAACAGGATTTAAATTGGTGGATGGCCCACAACCCATCACAATGGTCTTGCCCCTTCTCCCCCCAACAGCCCAAGGCTACAGTGACCATGGACACCACCTTGATGGGGTGGGGGGTGGCTATGTCAGGGACAGACAGTCCAAGGTACTTGGTCTGAAATGGAAGCCCATCTGCATATAAATGTTCTAGAGCTGAGGGCGGTGCTTCTGGCCTGCAAGCATTCCATCCCCTGCTGCCGTCTGGGACTATTGCGATACAATCAGACAACATGGCGGTGGTCTGGCACATCAATAAACAGGGTGGAACTAAATCTTACCCACTTTGTTGAGAGGCCATGAGGATATGGCATTGGGCAATGGCTACCAACCATTTTCTTCTAGCAACGCACATTCCCGGGAGTTCCAATGTGATAGCAGACAGACTCAGCAGGTGTATACTACAACCTCACGAGTGATCCCTGAATCACTTCATAGCGGCGGAGATTTTCAACTGCTAGGGTCTTCCTTGCTGCATCCTCTTTGCGTCCCCGACCAACTACAAATGCAGCAACTATTTCACCCTGATTCCCCCTTCGGGACAGTCACCCAGGGACGCTCTAGTCCACGATTCCCCAGTTTCTGAAGAAAGCCCGCTGGTTGAAGAGCAAAGTAATCCTCATAGCACCATATTGGCCTCGTCAGATTTGGTTCCCCTTCCTTTGGCCTCACCTGCTAGATCAACCGTGGATTCTCCATCCAACCCCGGGGTTGATCTCCCATCCGCGGAATCTGTTTCACTCCAACTTGAACAGCCTGAAGCTCACAGCTTGGCTACTCCAATTCCCTTGATTGCCAGGCAGAATGATCTTTCTTTGCCAGTACGTGACATTCTTATTGCATCTCATAAGTCTTCCACCAGAATTACATATCTCAGCAAGTGGAAAAAATTACCTTTTGGCTGAAAGAAAAACAGGTAGATCCTTTTTCAGCACCCGTGTCGATAGTACTGGAGTATCTAGCTACCCTATTTCAATCGAGTCTATCTACCTCTACCATTAGAGTTCATTTGGTCGCAATATCTAATTTCCATGATGGTGTCCAAGACTCCTCTCTTATGTCACAAATTATGCAGACTTTCATAAAAGGTGTGAATCATCTAAAACCCCCTTTTAGAGGACCTACTCAACCATGGGACCTGTCATTAGTCCTACATGCTTTGAGAATGCCACCTTTTGAACCAGCTTCTTCTTGCGACCTCAGATATTTGTCATGGAAAACCTTGTTTTTGGTCGCCATTACTGAATGGGTTGAGAGATTTTGTCAGGAAACTGAATTTCAAAGTTTTGTTTAAAAATAGTAACAACAATGTAAGCAAAGAGTTCAGTAGACCAAGTACTTTTAATCCTCCTTTGAGAAAGGAATTGGAAATGTTTCTTAGTATGACTGAGCTTGAAATTATTGAATTGTTGAAAAACAAAAGTATTTTAAATATCATAATATGTCTGCAAACGAGTGCAAGCTGTTTTTTGATTTGGTTAATGATGACAAAATTCTTGTTAGCAAAGCAGATAAAGGAAATGCTTTGGTAGTACTAGATAGAGATTATGATATGAAAATGTATCACATGTTGGCTGTTGATGAATTCTATGAAAAAGTTAGTTTTTCTGCTGTTAAAAAATCATATTGTTTTATTGATTCCTTAATTGAGGAATGGTTTTATACAGGAAGGATCACAGAGGATACTAAGAAGTATTTTTCAAATGCAGCTCCTAAATTTAGTAGAATTTTTGGCTTGGCTAAAATACATAAATATCTGGAAGACCCTATGTTCAGGCCTATAGTAGCAAGTGAAGGGACCAAAACTGAAGCCATTTCTATTTTTGTAGACAAACATTTACAAAAGGTAGCGGTCAGAGGTAGTGCTTATATTAAGGACACCTTTGATTTTATTGGACACATCAAAAAAGTGAATGTTATTGAGTCAGACATTTTAGTCACTATAGATGTGAAGTCTTTATATACAGTTATTCCCAATGAAGGAGGAATGGAAACAGTGAGATTAGAGCTTTTAAGTTCAGGTTTGTTTTCCAGTACTACTACTAGTTTACGTATGGAAAAGTTAGATGTTATTTTGAGGTACAACTACTTCAAATTTAAAGATGATTTTGTCCATAAAAAAAATGGAGTAGCAATGGGTGCAGCGACGGCACCCAGTTATGCCAACATTTTCATGAATGGTTGGGAGAAAAGACATATTTTGATTGATACATTCAAAAACAATATACTTTGTTACAAACGCTTTATAGATGATTTGTTTATTGTTTGGAGAGGGGGGTTGGAGTCCCTTGAATCTTTCTTGCTGTATATAAAAACAGGGTTTGTACGCATTTGAAATTTACTTCAGTTTTGAATGACAAAAGTATTTCATATTTGGATGTAGTAGTGTATAAAGAAAATGGCAAGTTAGCTACTAAAATTAACAAAAAGAATGTGCAAAACAATGCATATTTACACTTTTCTAGCATGCATCCCAGATATATGAAAGAAAATATTGTTAAGGGTCAACTGATGAGGGCACATCAACTTACTTTAGATTATGCTGATTTTATTAAAGAGAGCAAAGCTATATGTAACAAGTTTGTAGCTAGAGGCTATTCAAATGAATAAGTGAGAAGTAAATTTAGTGAAATCAAAAGAACTAGAGAAAATTTAGAAGTTTTTTTCTAAGAAAAATATCAACAATGACTTTATAGTGTAGATTCGGAAGCCATCAAACAGATTATCAGAACAAATTGGAAAATTTTGAAGAGCAGTGAAGAAGTACTAGAAGCAGTCGGTAATGGTCCACGCTTTCTGTACAAAAAGGGAAAGAGTTTTAAAAACTTTTTCCAAAGCAGTTTGAATTCCAGGTCTTTTAGTACAAGAGGCAGGATGGAAAAATGTTTGGCATGCAATTTCTGTGATTTAATTTATGAAGGAGTCAGTGAAATTGTTATTAATGATGTAAAAATATATGTCAGCAAGGTTTATACATGCAAATCAAAGTTTGTTGTTTATCTAATTGTATGTCAGTCTTGCAATGCATTCTATGTTGGCTGTACTAGTAGGGAGCTGTTCAAAAGAATGTATGGACATAAAAGAGCTGTGGAAACTGACAATGAAGCTAATGCTTTAGGTAAACATTACAAAATGGGGGGTTGTAAAATCAATTTTAAATTTTTGGTTTTGGGAAATATTGCTGACTATGAGATCAAGTTGAATGCTGAGGAGGAGTTGGGATGGTTGGAATATACATGGTAGGTTAAGTTAAATGCCTGCTATCCACCTGGGCTAAACAACAGAGAAGATTTTGTAGCCTATTTGAGAAAGAAAGGGTTAAGACATTAATTGGGAATGTCATGTGATGATATCCTTTAGTATTTAATGAATGAAGTGAGAGGTTTTAATTCAGTCTGAAGAAGTCTTGTGTATGAAAAGACGAAAGCGCTTACTGGATTTTTACTGAATTTCTGCATTAAAGCACAGTTTGTTTTATCACCGAGTTTATTATTTTTACAGATGGAATGTTATGGAAAGACACTCCAACCAGTTACAACAGTAATCCCAGAAAATTCTGGAATGGAATCTCCTGTCTCCTTAACCCAGGTAAAAAAGAAAACCCAAGCCTCGACCCAAATGCCTCTGACTCAGACATAGTTATGCAATTCAACTTGTTCTTTATCAACTCCATTGCCAAACTAACATCATCCTTCACTAATAATCTGCCTTCCCCACATAAACCTTCACATATCCCCTTCTTCTCCATTTCCTGTAGCTCTCCACCTCCCCCTTGTCCATGAACCCCATCCCCATCTCAACTATAAAAAGACGTCTACTAAATTTGAAGCCATGTTCTAATGCCTGTGATGACATACCCTCGTACTTCCTAAAAATAGCTGCAGATGCCATTGCCTTCCCTATCTGCATCCTAATAAATTGATCAATTTCAGAGTCCCATATTCCCCATCTATGGAAATAGGCCTATATTATTCCACTCCACAAGGGTGGTAACGATAATGGTATCTCAAACTTCCGTCCCATTGCTAACTTATCCCCAATTTCAAAACTTCTTGAAAAATGCATTCACCTTCAACTCCTTCCCTATTTCATAAATAACCTTCTTACTCCCACCCAGCATGGATTCCACCCAGGCCATAGCACCACTACTGCCCTCCTCTTCTTCCTAGAAGCCATAAACAAAGCCTGTGACTCTGGTCATATTGTATCCACCCTCCTCCTTGACCTTTCTAAGGCCTTCGACACCATCTCTCACAACCTTCTTCTAACCAAACTCTCACAACTAGTTCACCAGTTTCCTATCAAATAGGCAACAAGCAGTTAAGTGGAATAAAGTTATTTCACCATTCCTAAACAGTCCCACGGGTGTGCCCCAGGGTTAAATTCTAGGTCCCCTTCTTTTCAATATTTTTATTAATGACTTCTATCATGCCATCCCTAACACCAGCCTCATCCAATATGCAAATGACTCGACAGTAATATGCTCTGCCACCTCCACATTAACAAAACTAACTCAAGACACCTTTTCTTCTACTGAACAATGGATGTTAGACAACCATCGAGCACTGAATGCAACCAAGACTAAACTAATGAAATTTCTCCCCTCTAAAAGCATCACCCTTGACAAAAACTCTTTCTCTGTCAGCAGCCAAAATAACACCACTCTAGGAATAGTCTCCACAGCTAAACTGCTAGGAATCCATATTGATGATCAGCTAAAGTTCGATATCCATCTTTATGCAAATATCAAAAAAACTCATAAGAAGCTTGATATACTTTACAGCCACAACCGTTTCATCACTCCCACCACCAGGCTCATTCTTGCTAATACATACCTTATCCCTTCCCTTATGTACGGTGCCTCTGTCTTTACTAATGTGTAATCCCCCTCAGGCCAAAACTCTCCTCCTGTTACCATAAAATCTCTAAATTTGCAACTGGCCACAGATCAAATACCCATCACTGCATTTCCCTTCACCAACTGAACTGGCTTGAGTTGCCCAGTTATCTCACCTATATTCAACTTATCGAAGCACATAAGCTCATTTTCAGCCCTACTCTCTGCCCCTCCCTTGCCTCCACCTTCCAAATGCATCTACCTAACAGATGTCTTTGATCCAACTCCCAAAATCTAATAGAGTTACATAAACCTGCATGCACTCCAGGCAAACTTTTTCTATCCTTCTGCCTTGCACGCCACTGGAATTCTCTACCTCCACTTAACTGTGCAACTAACAGACTCTCTTATTTTCAAAACCTTACTTCACTCATACCTCACCTCACAATGGGAATGCGCTTGCTCCCATCCTACATAAATTCCTTAACTTTACTGGTCACTACAGCTAATTACATCTGCTAAAAGCCTCTACTAACTGTATAACTCCTGTAAGAAATACAATGCTCTACGAGATCCTTAATTTGTTAGCGAGGATTTATTCAAGTATCTGCTCCCTCAATTACCAATTTTCTGCAACTGTTGTTACCATGCATTTTTTCTAATTCTCATGTAATAATTTTATAGATTTTCTTACATTTTGTATTTTGTAATTTTTATAATTTTGTTTATTATGTTTTTGTAATTTTATAATACTGTACTGTCTTGGAGCTTTTCTCCCCAGGACTCCATTGAAAATGGGTTCCTCATGGACCATCCTGGCAAAAAAACTGCAAATAAATAAATAAAACAAACCATGTTCACATGTTTACAGTTACAAACATTAAATCCAAGGCACTAGAAGTACTTCTCAAGTAAGGCAGCCACACCAAACAGTTCCAAGAAAGGCTGTATATGATGATGAAGTTCTGTTTTGTTGATAGCTAATAAAGGAACGAAAGCGCTTATACAGCCTTTCTTGGAACTGTTTGGTGTGGCTGCCTTACTTGAGAAGTACTTCTAGTGCCTTGGATTTAAAGTTTTTGGACATTCTTTTAGTTACAAACATTATACATCACATATATTCTTTTATACAGTTATTGTCAGTCCAACATTACATAAAGTGATCATTTCCTGCCTTCCCTTAAACCTCACTCCTCTAAGAAGAGAGTAATATTGAGTACATAACCTTTATCCAACAATTCTCAGAAGTTGTAGTTCTAACCCTTAATCCCAGCTATGACATAAAAAGCATGTTTCAAAGGAAAACACACATACTGTTTATCTAGGCCAGAAACTAACCACAAAAAATAATTTATCAGTCTTTGATCTGTTCTGGTTCAACACAGTACTATAGCGGTCCACTAATGATTGAATTATTTGTTTTTTCACAGTAAGGCACAGTTTATTACCAGCTCCAACAAAAGTATTTTCCTGGTCTCTACCCTTAATATCTTTGGAGTGAGGGTCCCTCTGTCACTTCCGAAGTACTTTAAATGAATGTTCTTACTCTGAAATGGGGCCAATACCCCAAGTTTGCCTTTGATCTTGTTTTAAATGTTCTACTGTAGCATTTCCTGCAGTCAACAACAAATTCCCTTTTTTCATTTGTAATTTCTAGTCTCTCTTCTAAGACCTTTTCTGTTTAAACAGAGGGAGGTGTGCTCTATTTCCCCTTTGCCACTTTTTGGGGCCTTCCAGTGAAATGGAGGAGCTCTCACCTTTCTTCTCTAGCTCCCAGTTTGTTCTCCAGTCTCAAAAGATTTGTCTGTTTTTGCAGTGTTAACAAAGACTCCACAGGGCGAGTATATATCTTTGGCGTTTCTGGGAAAAAAATCCTTATTTGGGCTAAGTATAGAGTCATCTAACAGAGCCCTTCCTCCTTACATATCCTGAATATCAATAACAGTGCACTATGTTTCCTCCTTGTCTTAGCCAAAAAGTCCATAACAGTGCACTATGTTTCCTCCTTGTCTTAGCCAAAAAGTCCATGTCTTTAGACACCCTATGTTCTCCAATCATTAATTTAGTCACTGGCTTCCAAACTATTTCAGGACCCCCTCTCTTTTTTTCATAAGTCTGAAACCTATTTGTTATGAGTCTCGGATAGGACTCTCTCTCTGGCTGCCAGGTTGCTTTATAGCTCCGGTCAAGTTTTACTTCTGCCATCTCTATTCCAGTCTACCTCGCCTACAACTCCTTTACATAATTCATGCAATCAGTGTCTTCACTTTTTTCTGATACCCCTGCCAGCATCAGTTCTTTTTTCTATGCCTATCTTCGAAGTCTGTTGAGTTTCCCCTCTATAAAATCCAGTATTGCTTCTGCAGTCTCCACCCTTGCCTTAATTCTATGTTATTCTCCACAACTGACTAAACTGCTGTGGACAGATCACTCAGTGCAGTTTCCATTTTATCCCATTTCGTCTGTGTATGCAGGTGCTGCTTTAAAAATTTTCATCTCTTTAAAATTGTTTTGAGAGATGTGGTTTGGTCTTCCTGTCCCTCCATTCTGCGCTTTTCTCTCTTTTCAGCTATGTCTTGCAACACCCTCGAGCTCTGTTTGCTCTTTTGTGTTCACCTGCTTTTTTGTCTATTTCTTCCTTTTTTTTACCCACTTGCCTTTCTCTAATTGTTGTCTATTACATTGTTTAGTGCATCTTTAAATTTAGTTTTAAGTTCTGCAGCCACTGCACGCAGAACATGAAACTACTCTGGAAATGCCATACCAGAAGACTAATACAGTTTTTTTTAAACAAAAAACATCTTTATTAAATTATCACATATGACATAGCCAATCTTACATTTATGTAAATAGAAACAAACTATCCTGATACAATTCCAGCTGCAGACATTATACAGTACAAGCCATGTCGACACAATTGTAGTTGCAAACATTATACATAATTTATAATCTATCCAGTCATTGTCAGTCAAACATTACATAGCCTATTCATATCCTGCCTTCTTTTAAATCTTGTTCCTCCTCTGCATGTATTGTTCCCACAATTCCCATCTTTTCCTATGTAATTTGCTCCTACCCTTTTCTAAATATCTACATTAGTAAGCATTTGCCGAGCAGTAACTTCAGCACATGCAAAATTAAAACACAAAAAGAAGAAGACACATTGTATCGGATGATGTCAGTCTTCACACAATCCTTGACAGTGGGTTCGGTTCCAAACCTCGGAACTGAGACGGCCATTTACTTCAGCTTACACTCTCCAAACTCTCGAGCCAGGCTCTACCCATAATGCTCCTCACAGAGATTACCCCAGATCTCGTTTGCCGCTTTGCAGACCAGATGGGTTCGCTCCTTCTCTCGAGCCTTGGCGTATTTTTTGTGAATATTGTCTAATTTATACAGTTCCTCCTTTTGATAATTTTCTCTTAATAACTCTTTGTATTTCCACCCACTCCTCTTTTTCTTATTGCAGCTAATTTTTCACCTTTTGTCTTTCTTCTACCGTTGGTAGACTGTCCAGTACCATCATTGGTACTCCTTCCACTCTCATTGTTTACTGTTTTAAGGTATTCTTATATACTATCGTTGGTATTTTCTACCTATTAAAAAAAAAAATTCTTTCTTTGTATAGTATTTCTCTCAATCTGTTCTGTAGTGTGCTTGCTGACAATCTCTTCCATTTGTTTTGGCTGAACAACAGGAAAAACTTTCTCCTTCTAAACCCTCTAAAGGCACCTCTGGGTTGAAGAGGTGTAAAAAATGTGAGGGCCAAATGCCCAATTCAGATGGGCATACCCTGTGTTTGCACTGCCTTGGAAAAATACACTTACAGGAAAACTGTGTAGTTTGTCATGGGTTTTCAACCCAATCTTTAATGGAAAAAAAGAATAAACTAATTTTGAAAGGACTCCTTAAATCCAGATTTGAGGCCATTTCTGAGTCCAGGACCGAAGCTAAAACTTCCTCATCATCTTCATCACCTGCTTCAAAGAAAAAGGCCTTCTTCGGTTCCAAGGTCCTCGGAACTGACAAGGAAAATACCTAAAACTTCCTCGGTACCGAACAGTTCATCGGCACCAGAGAATTTGACTGGAACTACTTCTAAATTGGCTTTGGAGCCAACAGCTTCTTCTTCACCACCTACTGATGCATCGGTACTGAAGCAATTAGGGCTGTCTCCGCTCCTAAAAATGTCATATTCCCCATCTGTGGACCCTTTTAAAGACACTCCTTTTGTGAAAGTGAGACCCCTTAAATCTCCTTCCACTGCATCTGTTTGATCTACTAAGAGTCTCTCAGAGGCAGACATCATGATACTGGTGGATCATCTGCTGGCAGTGAGGGGATTGTCCTCTGCTCCGAGCCATACCAGCGTGGGAAGTATTCATCCTATGACATCCCCATACCCTGCTCCTCCAACTCTTGCTGAGCCTTTGGAGCCCTCGATCCTGACTGTCCCAGCTCTGACTGTCTCGGTTTTGGTACCATCTTCGTCTCTGGTTCTGAGAAACACCTTGAGTACCTCCGAGCTGCTTTCGGCACAGGAGACCTCCCAGGGTCAAGACACTGGTTGGGTCTGAGATACATGGTACCGTCCATGTCTGTTGGTGCCTTGGCATTTGTAGCGCTGACCCAGGCTTCTGTTCCAGGGGCTGCCTCCTCTGTGTGGGGTGTGAACCAGTTTTCAAAGGAGTCTATTTTGGTTCCTGGCTTCCATTCCTATATGTGTGTGTGTGTGTGTGGGGGGGGGGTCAGCCTTCCAGATTATGGAGAAGGCATGGTCTGTTGTACACTCTCAGTCCTTGTCATCCCTGTCAGGACAGAGTTCGGTATCTCCTCAACCTGAGGTACCATCAGGCTCATCCCCAGGACAAAGGGCACAAAAATCTCAGGTAACACCTACCTTAGTAGTCTCCTCTTCGGATCATCCCCCTGAGGAAGTCCCTATGAAAAGAAAGAGCAAGAGGAAGCACTAAGACACTCAGGAAGAGTTTTTCACTGAAGATACTGATTTTGGTGAAGGGGAAGGTTCCCCCAGGTCACCCCCTGATGATGTTTCCTTCGGGGACATGTTAGAACTCCTGAAACAGAGGGGTGGCTGGTCTTCCTCCCAGTCTTCCTCAGAGGAATCTGTATACCTGGAGGCTTTTCATGCCCAACCCTCGAATTTTTGGATCTCTCCACCTGCTGACGATCTCATTAAACTGATCACTCGGCGGGCATGGAAGATGTCCGACACCAAAGAGCCAATCCCTAAGAGACCTGATCAAGTATGGTCAGCCCCTAAGGAGGAACCACATTGGGCCAAAGGAATTCCCATTGACTCCATGGTGGTAGCAGCCACCAGAAGGGAACTTGCCGAGGAAAGTCCTACTATCCAGCCTCCTACCAAGGAGTCTAGGACTTTGGATAGATTTGGGAAGCACATGTATGCTTCATCGACCTTCGCTGTAAGGTCCTTGAATTATATGGTGCACTTTACAAGATGACAGAGGGATCTGATCGAGGAGCTCTCAGATATTCTCGAAGGAGCAGTGGCTGAAGGTACAAGATAGTTACGTCTCAGCTTGCAACCCTAGAAGCAATTTCTAATTCGTCCATGAGGCTCGTTGCCCATGCAGCTGAAGGGACAACTAGGGCAGCGGGTTCAGGCATAGCCATCAGAAGGCATTCCTGGATACTCTTGCATGTCTTTGTGGAGCTATTTAAAGCATCATTCATCAAAGCTCCATTTGACGGATCTTCCCTTTTTGGTCCCAAGGTAAAAGATACCCTAGCCAGATGTGAAAAGGATGGTAAGACCCTTTATGTCATTGGTATATGTTTCTCCACTCCTCAGAGACCGTACTTTAGGAACCAGAGGAGTGGGAGACTATGGTTTAAAAAATCCAATGGGCCTTTCCAGGATTTATGAGGCAAAGACTTCTCCCAGGGTAGAGGAGGAAGCAATGGAAGATGCTGCCCTAGAGGAAGAAATGGACTGCAAAATCAGGGATACAGAGAGACCATCTCTGAAGCTTCCTACCAGCATTGCCCACCTCTGGAGGCAGTTGGGGGACTGCCTTCTCTGCACCAATCTGCCTGGCAAATGTTAACAATGGACAAATGTGTGCAGGGAATTATATCCAGAGGTTACCAAATTCCTCTATCACAACTTCCAAAACTCCAGAAAAAACTCCCAGATGTACCACCCAGTCTCAGGGAGCAGCAGTTCTAGAAATTCAAAAACTGCTAAGCAAAAGTCTCATCCGAAAAGTCTCACCAGACCAGAAAGGATCCAGATTTTACTCAAGATGCTTTTTAGTGCCCAAGAAAACAGGGGAGTGGAGACGCATTATGGATCTCAGGCAGTTCAACAAACCAAATTCTGAATGGTCACGGTTCAGTCAGTACTTCCATTCTTGGAAAAAGACGAGTGGATGTGCTTTATTGACCTCCAAGACAATTATTACCACATAAAAATGGAAAAGAGCTCCAGGAGGTTTTTGTGCTTCCGGCTGGGAGACAGTCATTTCCATTTCAGAGCACTGCCCTTTGTACTTACCACAGCCCCAGGGTGTTCACCAAATGCATGGCAGTGGTAGCAGCTCATCTAAGACTGCAAGGTTTTTGAGTATTTCCATATCTCGATGACTTGCTTCTCACTGCTGCCACCAGGCGTCGGTTAGAATGGGCAAGAGATTACACCATACATCTTTGTACATCTCTAGGAATAACTACAAACTTCGAAAAGTCCACACTTCAACCCACTTAGCAACTGGATTTCATTGGAACTCACTTAGACACTGTCTTGAGAATTGCATCTATCCCTCCAGAAAGGCTACAACATATAAGATCCCAGGTCAGTCAATTACTACACAACAACAAGGTCCCAGCAAAATTAGTTCCTCAAACATTAGGCTCCATTGCAGCAGCAATCACTCTAGTTCCCTTGGTAAGGTATCACATGCAGATATTGCAATGGCTACTAGCATCCCAATGGTCTGTCATACACCAACCAGTGGCTCAGCCAGTTCTGGTTACCAATCGCTACAAACACGACCTGTTATGGTGGCTACACTCCAACCAGATTCTCTTGGGTTGTCCTTTCATTCTCCCCCAACCCCAAGCCACAGTGACCATGGATGTTTCCCAGATAGGGTGGGGAGGCATTATCTGGGAAGGACAGTCCAAGGCACATGGTCCCAATTGCAGTCTAACTTGCACATTAATGTACTAGAGATGAGGGCAGTGTTGTTAGCGTTGGAAGCCTTCCTGAATGTCCTCCCTCTAGGAACAGTAGCGATTCAGACAGACAGCATGTCAGTAGTCTGGTACATAAACTAACAAGGGTGAACCAAATCTTGCCCATTGTGTCGAGAAGCACTCAGAGTTTGACAATGGGCAATTTCTTCCAACCGCTTTCTCAGAGCAATACAAATTCTGGGTAGCTCCGTCATAGCAGACAAATTGAGCAGAACTATTGTCTAGCCTCACAAGTCTCTCAATCTAACAATGGTGAACAACATTTTTCACCACTGGGGCCAACTTTGCTGTAATCTTTTTGCCTCTCCTCTAAACAACAAGTGGAGAAGTTACTTTGTCCTAATCCCCCTTCAGGCGGAGTCACCCAGAGATGCTGTTCTCCAAGATTAGCCTTCGGGTCTGCTTTACACCTTTCCCCCAATTCCTCTTATTTCACAGTTACTGAAGAAAGCCAAAAGGATGGAAAATTCAATAATCCTCATTGTCCCCTTCTGGCCTCAACAAGTTTGTTGTCCCTTCTTGTGGCCTCATCTAATTCAGAAGCCATGGATTCTAGACCCATTTCCAAGGTACTGTCTCACTTGGAGGGCATGGTGCATCCGAATCTCCAAAACCGCAAGCTCACTGCTTGGCGTCTCCAATTCCCATGATTGCCAGGCATCCTTCTCTTTCCTCACCTGTCTGACAAATTATTATCGCTCATCACAAATCATCTTCAAAGAGATTATACCAAAGTAATGAGAGAAATTTGCTAGATGGGCTCTGGATAATGGGATAGATCTTTATTCCAGTCCTATCCACAAAGTATTAGATTTTCTGACTTCCCTTTACCAGTCGGGTTTCCCTGCTTCAGCAATAAAGTGCACCTAGCTGCAATTTCAAACTTTCATATAGGACTGGAGGGTGCCCTTCTGATGTCACACAAACTGTGTAAATCATTCCTAAAAGGTCTTCTAATGCTGAGACTTCCATTTAAAGAATCTCTTCCCCCTTGTGATCTAACTTTGGTCCTTCAGGCCCTGACTAGGAGCCCCTATGAATCATCAGCAACTTGTGACTTAAAACATCTGTCTTGGAAACCCTTATTTTTGGTGACTATCACTTCTGCCAAAAGAGTCTCAGAACTTCGGGCCCTATCGTGCGAACCTCCATACTTAATTTTTCATAAGGATAGAGTTGTGCTTCAGACTAATCCTTCCATTCTACCAAAGGTTGTATCCGAGACTAATATTAATCAGACTCTACCTTTACCAGTCCTTTTCCCAAATTTTTGGAACAAAGGAGAATATGCTCTCCATTTACTTGACATGTACAGACAACTGCATTTTTATTTTCACAGGACTAATGTATTTAGAAAATCAAACAACTTTTTGTGGCATTTTCTTCTCTCAATCTAGGTAATCCAGTTTCTAAGTTTACATTGGCCAAGTGGATTAGAGACTGCATCACATTCATTTATCATTCTAAAGGACTCCAGCTCCTAAAAACAGTTCAAGCCCATTCTACAAGAGCACTAGCTACTTCTGCAGTCTTTTATGCCAGAACCTCTTTAGATGACATTTTTGTAGCAGCCACTTGGTCGTCTCATCATACCTTTATCACTCATTATAAATTGGATCAGGTCTCAAGGGGACAAGCATCGTTTGGCTCTATGGTGCTTAGGAATATTCTTCCGTGAGACCTCCCAAGGCTAAAGTAGCTGAGGACTCTGTCCCACTGTCAAGGATTGCGTGAAGATTGACAATATCAAATAAAGAAGTTATGCCTTACCATAACGTTCCATCTGTGTTGTCGATCTTCACCAATCCTTTACATCCCCACCCTCCATCCCCCATCCTGAGATTATTAGTAGACCGAATTTAGCCCTTGGCTAGCTTCCCTATAAGGACTCGTATTTGGCCTCAATTAATCTATCATGTATTCATGACCTTTCACATCTGACGGCCATTCCTTGGCAAACTCAATCTGAGTTAATCTTTGTGAGGAGCATTATGGGTAGAGCCTGGCTCGAGAGTTTGGAGAGCGCGAGCTGAAGTAAACGGATGTCTCGGTTCCGAGGTTCAGAACCAAATCCAGTGTCAAGGATTGGTGAAGATCGACAACACAGATGGAATGTTATGGTAAAACATAACTTTTTTTCTGCAGGGTGAAAGCCCCACTACACCACCCATGGGTTGGCAGGCTGTGCCCCCCCACAAGCCCTGCTAATTATATATAGTAACTGCGAGATTATACAATATCAGGGAAGGGGCATATTCCCCAGTTCTGATAATTGCATGAAATTGCATACCTGTGAACCATCTGCTTAGTTGATTAAATTGTGTCGACTAAACAGATGTTGATTAAAAGTGGATTGGACCAAATTTTCTGCTTGTAGATGTATATGTGTATATATATATCTGCGTGTATGTGTATATATATATATATATATATATATATATATATATATATATATATATATAAATATGTAACTATATATATGTATATATATATATATATATATATATATATATGTGTATATACACACACACACAAACAAATGGTAAAAAGGTTACATAGACCATTCAGCAAAAACTACAAGAAAGTCTTAACCAATCTACAGTCTTCTCTCTGTGATGCTTTAGACCTGTTGTAGTGGAGGCACATGAGATGTAAGCTAATGAACCCTTAAGGCATACCAGTGTTTCAGCTGCATGGCTTCTAAATGCCAGTGACTTTTTACTTTTTATGTCCTTCTGGGTACATTCAGGCCAGTCAAGTCAAACCCCATTAGCCTACCATGTTTTGGACTTTTTGTGACCTCTTCAGCACAATATAGGTGGATTGTTTGGCTATACGTTTGAAACACATGGCTTAAAACCCTGCCTGCTGACCATAAATATTAAGATGGCTTACAGATATCCCAAACAACATCCAAACAAAGGGTATAAAAGGTTACACAGACAAACCATCCGGTAAAAACTGTAAGAAAGACTCAGTTAAGCTAAAGTCATCACCGTATCAAACTTCCTGTAGAAGAGGCTCAAGGGATGTATGCAAATGACTCCTTAAGAGCATACCAGTGTTTCAGCTACATAACTTCTGAATGCCCATGTACTAATTAGGTCAGAAAAAGTCCAAAACATGGCATGTCTACAGCTAGTGGGGTTTGGCTTTAATTGCCTGAAGGTACCCATAATGACTTAAAAAATAAAACGTCATGGTCACACCTGAATGAGGTCAGTGTAGATATGACCCAAGATGGATGTTGGGTGAGTTAGGGGAGAAATGACTGCTGAGATTAGTCATAGCATTATGGAGAGAAAGGTATATACCAGATGACTGGAGAAGTAGCACTCTAGTGGCAGTATGGAACCACAGAAGATGACATTCACAAATATTGGTAGTGCAGGGGTATCAAACACATGTCAAAGTGCATGAAAGTGCTTAAGAGGATGGCTGATAAATGAGTAGACATAGCAGCTGAAAGTAAGATATAAGATGAGCAGTTCAGAGTTTAGATTGGTATGCAGCACAACTGACCCACTGTTCACAGTGACAGAGATGGAGACGAAGCTAGAGATGTAGAAAGAGTACAACTGGGCATTCATAGACTTGGAGAAAGCATATGTATACAGATTATGTGGTATTACAAACAGAATTTGTACAGGAACGTCAGCAAATGATAGGGGAATGGAGTGCTAAACTGAAGGCACTTGGGACAAAACTGAGTACAGACAAGACTATTGTCATGCCAGTATGTGGCATAGCAAAAAGATGAAAATTGAGATAGAAGGGAAGTAGTGAAAGAAATTAGCATCTTCAGGTGTTTGGGAGGGGTGATTGAGGAGAATGGAAGGAAAGCTGGAATGATGAGGTCCAGGCTAGAATCAGGGGGGCTGTAGCCAACTGACACAGTGTGTCAAGGTAATGTGAGACAGAAAAATGCCTAAGGAGATGAAAAGTAAGTTAAAAAAGTCAGTGGTGCAGCCAGCACTTCTGTGAGGTACAACAAGGCAGAGCAGTTGAATGCACTGACATATTTCTACAAATAAAATTCTGAGAGTGTTTTTATTTATGAAGTGAAAGGAGTCCAGTGGAAAATGTATATAATCCAGCATTTCAAACTATGTCAGTATATTTATGAGTCTATGTACTTCACATTAACATGTGTAAGAAAAAGGAAGACATACCTATTTGTTCTGAAATAAATCTAAAGATATTTGCAGTAAGGATGCTGTGAAATTATAATAATGTAGCACTGGAAAAGTCAGATTGTCAGTTGTGTTCACTGTGTTCACAAAGCACCAGAGACATTAGTTTCAGTTCTAAATACTCACTCGGTCTGTCATAGTTAAATATACCCATTCTTATACTACTTTGACTGTGAAGAGCTGGCATAAAATGTTCACAAGCAAACACTGTGGTGATAATTGATTGACATACATCCACCCCCTCCCCCCGTACATGTGCACACCAGCACACACACATATGCAGTTGTATGTATACATATATATATATATATATATATATATATATATATATATATGTACATATCAATGATGACATTGCTCCTCACAAGCCAGATCAAGGAAGGTTAAACTGTGATTAGGCTGCCAGTGCAGCAACATCCCTAGAAGAAACATTTCTAAATTGTCTTAAAATAATTTTTAGCAGATTCATAGAAGAATACTGCACAATGGGAAAGTCATTTAACTGTCATTTGTTCAGTAACAGTTATACCCAATCTATTCTAAATAAGAGAGACAGAGCTGACTACATTTTCTAGTTTTTTTCTAGAAATGTAGGCCCATAACTGCCTATGAAGAGTCATAATATATAAAATTCTTTCTACTTAATTCCGAGGATGACTCTGCCAAACATTATTTTAAGCAAGTTACAACTGATCCTCTAGGGTTGCTGCTGCACTGGCAGCACTCATCTGAAGCATTTCTGCCTTAGACATTGAGCATTTGTGAGACCAGATTTTGTTCTGTGGGAGTCATATTATTGGAGAATTAGAAGCTGAATGTCCACTTTCAAGCATACTGGAATTGTGCCTGTGCCATGTCTCAGTTCCACATTTTCCAGTTGTCTGAGTCCTTAAAGCGACCAAGCATGCATTCACTCAGAATATGTTCTTTGAAGCAGCTCTGCTTCTTTATTTTGAGTACATCCCCATTTTTTTTATTTTGAGTACATCCTCAGTTTTTATTATGTAATGAACTTCTAGCAAATGTCTTAGCTGTTGTACTCTTAGCTTCATTTTTGCAGTCACATCTAATATTCAAAATGTAGTAAGTATCAGATCTGTGTCTATCTTTTTCTGGACATTTTTTATGGCATTTTCTAATTTTTCTATAACCTTATGTTGAAAATGGAATTGGAACCTTACCATTATGCTTGGGAAACTCACTATTCACTACCATGCTTCAGTATCATTGGCATAGTTGAAATACTTTTTTCTTTTCTTTTTTTTTTTTTAATCCTCTTTCTAGTTGCTGTCTTGTCAGTCTGACAGATTTCAGCACTTCAGGCTATTCTTTACATGGAGCTTTCACTCATTTTGTCAAAAAGACAGGTATTCTTTTAAACTAACACTTCATTCATTGCTAAGACTTTTATGGTTACTGGTATTATGCCAAATAAGATACTGAAGTTGGAAAAAAGACCCCATAGAGGTATAGAAGATGTGTTAAGTGAACTGTTCTCCCTCTGGAGCTCATAAGCGAGAACTCAGGAAGTAGGAAACTGTGCAGAGTAATGTGCTTTGAGGGAAGGAAGATCTCCTATCATAGTCATAACTGCAGCTAGACAAATCAGTCTCAGCCAATCCCTCTACCTTCCAGTGCTTTCCCTTAAAAGATTTGTTACAGGAGAAGTGCTTGCTTTTATATGGATGCCCATATACAGCCCAGAAACCTCTTCCCTGATGTTCTTTAGATGTTTTTTTTTTCTTCTTATTGGCCATTTTGAATTAGTTTTCCAATTCCACTCTACCTTGGTTTTATCCTTTGCCTTTTACCTCTGTACTACTTGGCTGTCTGCTACAGGCATCTCATAGTCTGAAATTACAGCTATCTGAGGTACTCACAGTAATAAAGGATGTTTCACTCAGCAGGAACAGTCCTGCTCGGGCAAACCTTTAATTGTTCAATCTTGTATTTTGGGCCTCATTTTATGATTCTTTCATGGCATTTTTTCTATGCATAATACATCCATTAGTTTTCCATTTTTAATTTACTACACCAACATACAGCATTTAAAAGGAAAGCTGCCAAAGAGCTGGAGCAAAATGATTGGACTGTCTTTTATAATGTGTCATTGCGAGTACACGATAATCCGGGTCTGTGTTATATTTTCGAAAGTTTCAAACATCGAACACCATATGGTTGATACCATATGAGCGATGTTTGAAATTTCGAAAATATAATAAAAAAATTAAAATAAAAAAATACTTACCTAAACGCTGTAGGCAGGGGGGAAAGCCCCCTGCACCCCCATAGGGGGCCAGCCCCACACCCCACTACTTAAATATTCCTACTCCTAGATCGCACTGCATTGAAGTAAAGGTAAAATATTCCCTACGGCGATTTCCGTGTTATGCGCACAATGTTTCGACCAATCGGGTTTGCTCAATATGTGTTCACCATTTACAATTTTCAATCACGTGATAGTGCCTTCTGTTACATGTCCTTCCTGTTATCCGTACTGCAGAAATTGTTTTTTAATTGTTTACAAAGCATCACTTTGGTTAGAAAGATTTTTCATTTTTGCATACACATGCATGGTGATTACACAGTATGTATTATTTTTGCACTGATTGCTGATAAAATCATTTATGGTTATATTTTTGTGTAATACTAATAAACTAACCTTACGTCAACAGTCAGCGCTTATACGTAACCTTCAATAATTTGTCATCTTTAAACATATAAATCCACTTCACAAACATCTTTTCTATATAGTCAGTGCAAAATGTAATGGAACTTTGCTTCTTAAAAATACTTAAAAGCACAAGTTAACTGTTTACAATGTTATTTGAGATCAAGATAAATAGTGACCATATTGTTTTATTTTCACTGTATTACAGATATTAACATTTAGACCAGTGACATCATACCTTATATTACAGTTTAGTTTACTAAATAGATGTTATGTCTTGGGGGCTTTGCTCCATGTCATTGTCCTCTTCATACTCAATTTCCATTACAGAACCCCACCTCACCCTTTATTTTACTAGAAATGTATTTTTCTATTATTAAAAATATGGAATTGAAAACCCTCTGTAATCATTTTACCTCTCTTACTGATCTTTTGTCATTCCATGTTCTAGTTATGACATTATTAGCGTTATTATTAGCGTTATTATCAGTGTGTTATTTTGCACAACTTCAGCAAAAATATCTCTGTACTAAGGTTAAATTGTCAAGTATAAGATAAGCTTATTGTTTAATTCATTTTTGTACTGAACTTCTATGCTAATTCCCAAAATGTATGCTTGTATGAGCCCTCTTCTTTATTATTATTATTATTATTATTATTATTATTATGCTTTTTATTGAAATTGGCTTTGTGGCTGTTTCTCTCTGTGGTTCTGTCATGCTCCTTGGTGCAATGAGCTATCCAGGATGCTAAAGTATTGTCTATTGCATAATGATTGCCTCCCACTGGATGTAGGTATTGCCTGCATTGCTGACTTCCCACCTTTTTCAGTTTTAAGTAAAAATATAAATAATAAAGAATGCTTTTTATTCACTTGCTCTAAAAAGTAAAAAATAAGGAAGACGAGTGAAAACTTTGCAAAAGAAACACAAACAAGCTTATTTCAGAAAAACATTTGAGGTTGGTTTTGCTGATTTCTTCTGCTACTTCAGGTATCTCATTACCAGAATTGGCAAAACCAACCTCAAATGCTTTTCGGAAATCAGCTTGTTTGTGTTTCTTTTGCAAAGTTTTCTCTGTTCTTCCTTATTTTTTATTTTTTAGAGTGACTGAATAAAAAGCATTCTTTATTAAAAAAATATTTTTTTACTTATATATATATTTTTTGGAACCAACATTTTTTATATCCTTTATCTTGTTCATCTCCAGGAATGCTGTGCAATCATCATACATGGTGCACTTACACTTTTTACTACTTCAGTGGCTGGCTCTTTAGTATTGGGCTGGTACCTATTGTCAGTCATTTAAAGAAAGATAATAAAGTTTCCATCCAACTCCTGAGCATTATTATACCATGTACCTTTTTCTGCATTAAAAAATGTACAATGTTTCCTCTGTTCCACTTCAGTCTATTACCAGACATAGAGAATAAGAAAACTATATACGGATGCTCATGAACTCAGCCCAAACCCCATCTTAAACTCCTTTATTTAATTTCTTTTTGGTGTCTTACAAATCCTTCTCTTTTTTTAAAACTTATTTATGGATGTATATCTTGAGTGTTATTCCATTTCTTCCTCCATTTGTTACAACCTTTCACTTCAGCACTCCATTCTTCCCCTTCCTTTATTTTATTCATGAAATCCTTCACCTCCTGTAGTGTTGTCCAAGTCCCTATAGCTTCGCTACATCTCCAACATCTTTGGTTTACACCCTGAAACATTTTTACCAATATCGTCTGTGTATAAGAATTCTTATGTAGACATTTCCAGCCAAAGATCCTAAATTTCCTAGCCTTGTTGCAAACTCTTGGAATCTTAATCAGTTCTCCCCATTCCTGTCTTGTAATTCTCTGCCCTGTCTCTTTCTCCCATTGCACCCTTGCTTCTTCCATGATCTGCTCTGTACTACCCCTTATCCATTCTTTACTCATTTTTAACAGTCATCTCATTTCCTTTCCCAGAACGAACGGTGAAAAGCACTCAAAAGTCACAAGTAAATCCAAAAACAGAGCGCAATGGGCTAACAGAGTGAACGAGAAGCTGTTTTTTAAAAAAACTCAGCTTTATTATGCACTACACAGTAAACTCATTAACGCCTTTATTAAACAACTCGCGTTTTCATCCACACAACTCGGACTTCATCAGATAATCAATTAATTAGTATAATTACGTCTTATATATCACAACCAAAATCAACAGACCAATAGGGTTCCATAGAAACAATTTAAAATGCACTAATCAACATTCTTATTGGGCTCATAAATATTAATCAACTATATATATATATATATATATATATTTAAATACAAACATTTTTTATAAAAATAATTATATATTATAAAATACTTTATAAAAATATTAAAACTTATGACATT